>NC_056736.1:643109424-643236924 GCF_019279795.1 Protopterus annectens
TCCTTAAACTAATACTTTCTTGAAGCACCTTTTGATTTAATTGCAGCATTCAGTCTTCTTGGGTAGGAGTCTATCAGCATGGCACATCTTGACTTGGCAATATTTGCCCACTCTTCCTTGCAAAAGTGCTCCAAATCTGTCAGATTGCGAGGGTATCTCTTGTGCACAGCCCTCTTCATGTCATCCCACAGATTTTCTATTGGATTAAGGTCTGGGCTCTGGGCCATTCCAAAACTTTAATTTTCTTCTGGGGAAGCCATTCTTTTGTTGATTCAGATGTGTGCTTGGGGTCATTGTCATGTTAAAAGGTGAAATTCTACTTCATCTTCAGCTTTCTAGCAGATGCCTGAAGATTTTGGGCTATACTGCTCAGACAAGCTACACGTGGGTTTACAGAGTGGTCCTAGCAGCAAGATTTTACAGTGAGCTTATCGAAGGAAGGACACTCAGCAAACTCAGAGCTACAATATATAACATTAAGTATCCTGTTTTTTGTTTATTTTGTTCTTTATTTCTTTGTTGTTTACAGCACTTTGTGTACTGTGTATTTTTTCTAGCTAGTTTCACTGTGTGTGAGGTATTAACTGGAAATTGTCCACTCTTATTAAGCATCTGTTGGGTTGTTTGTTTATGATAACTTGTTGCAGTTAAACTCTTTTTTCTAGTGGCTCCTTTAGCTAAAGGCTCACTGCTGCTTTTCAGCTGTGAGTAACATTTCTGCAGTTTGTTCTAGGTAGTGGGGATATTTGTAGCATTTCCATATTCAGGCTTGTATTTGGGCCTAGTGTTTGTGGAGGCTGTGTGTCTGAGCACATAATTCAGGGACATCTTGTTTTAGCCAAAGCCATCAGGCATTTCAGTGAGAGAGAATTGTTTGAGGTCAATGGCTGACTGAGGTCTCTTGGACTACAGCTTAGACTAAGCACCTCAATGGTTCTTTTGAGATTTCTTTCTTAAAAGATGTCTCAGGTTTCAACTTTCTGTTACCTAAGAAGCTCAGTTGTGAGTGTTCAGCCATTTTACAGTGAGCTTATCGAAGGAAGGACACTCAGCAAACTCGGAGCTACAATATATAACATTAAGTATCCTGTTTTTTGTTTATTTTGTTCTTTATTGTTTATAGCACTTTGTGTACTGTGTATTTTTTCTAGCTAGTTTCACTGTGTGTGAGGTATTAACTGGAAATTGTTTGTTTATGATAACTTGTTGCAGTTAAACTCTTTTTTTCTAGTGGCTCCTTTAGCTGTTTAAAACTTTAATTTAAAGGCTCACTGCTGCTTTTCAGCTGTGAGTAACATTTCTGCAGTTTGTTTCCCACCCTCCCTCCATGTTGGTATATTTATAGTTGGTGGCTTTGCAGTTGCCCGCCCCTAGTGTAAATTTGATCTGGGACCCTCCTCCCAGTCTAGTGTCATTACCTCATTCTACCCAGCTACCCAGTACAGGGAGAGCATTTGAGAAGGCCAATCAGCTTAGTTTCTGCTACTCCTTTCTCTTTTTGCTTTTACTGTATTTGTGTTTTTTCTTACTTTATTTTGCTTTTGCGTCATCTTAAAAGTACTTAATTGTATTTATTACTGCTTGGTGTAACTCATTGTAAGCCTTTTAGTTTAAGCACCTGGGCTTCAGACCAGTTTTACATTAGGAAGGTTTGTGGTCTGCACTGTAGTGGCAGAACAGGTAGCTTACATCCTTCTAAGTTGGGAACTGCTGATTGAGGGCTCAGTGTCTGTTATTCTAAAAGTGTATTAATTCTGGTTTAAGCACTTGGGCTTGAGGCCAGTTATTTTACATTAAGAGGGTTCGTGTTCTGCACTCTTGTGGGAGGAGAGGCTGGACTCTGTCCTTCTGAGCTGGGAATTTCTGGTTAAAGCTTATAGTGCCTGCATATTTGAACTGCTTCTTACTGAAATTGGTACACCTCGTTTGCTGTAGCATAGACTAGATCCAGGCCTGCTGAATCTAGCTTTGTTTGTATAACTTGAGCACTAATCCAGGCATTCTTTAAAGTATTCAGTTGTATTTATTACTGCTGGTAGTAACTTGATTAAAGTGTAGCTATCATTTCTAAGTCTTTTGGATTAAGCACTTGGGCTTCAGACCAGTTGTTTTACATTAGGAAGTTTTGTGGTCTGCACTGTAGTGGCAGAACAGGTAGCTTACATCCTTCTAAGTGGGGAACTGCTGATTGAGGGCTCAGTGTCTGTTATTCTAAAAGTGTATTAGTTCTGGTTTAAGCACTTGGGCTTCAGGCCAGTTATTTTACGTTAAGAAGGATTGCGGTCTGCACTCTTGTGGGAGGAGAGGCTGGACTTTGCCCTTCTGAGCAGGGAATTTCTGGTTAAAGGCTTATAGTGCCTGCATATTCTAACTGTTTCTTACTGAAATTGGTACACCTTGTTTGCTGTAGCATAGACTAGATCCAGGCCTGCTGAATCTAGCTTTATTTGTATGCTTGTTGTTTGTTTATTTCCCTGAAACGCTAATTCCACCTAAAACGCGGCCTTTTAGCACTTCTGTGGCTCCCTAGTGATATCTGCATTGCTTACTGTACTTATTTCCTTGTTTCACTTGAAAGAAAGTTACTGTTTGTCGTTTCTGCATTTAAGTTACCTGTAACACATTGCATTTAAGTTACCTGGCACTTGCTCACTAAAGCAATTTTATAAGTCAGCTCTAAAAAATTAAAAGCACTACACCCTCACAAACTCCCCTTGAGTACCTTGTTCCCCATTGGCCCTTTTTTTCAATTATAAAGGAATTCCCAATACTATTTTAGCATGTCCAAAGGTCAGTTGTCAATCTCCTCTCCGGTCCAGCTGGTGAATCTGGGAATCTTGAGGCAATGTTACAACTGCCTCATGTACACAGACAACCCTCTCCTCCTCCCAACAAATTCCAACACATGTGAGAGATGCAACCATATAGCCAAACTGGAGGCTAAGCTCTCTCAACTCATTACTGGCGTAACCAGTCAGGAGGAGAAGGAAACCACACTCACTACAATTCCAGTCTCACATAGACCTACCACGACAACAAACCAAACACATAAACACACAAAAACATACTCGGAGGCTCTAAATAAAAATCTGCCTAAGCAGCAGAGACCTCCAAAGCAGACACCCAAGCAACCACTACCCCAAAACAAAACACGTGCAACACATAGCTCACAAAGCCAGTGTGCCGAGCAGTCACAGCCCTTAAGGCTAAACAACACAGCTGATACACTTGTAATAGGTGACTCTGTCATCAGGCACACTGACGTCCCGCTCACCAGGCTGAACAAGGAGAAGGTCACGGTGAGCTGCCTGTCAGGCGCTAGGATCCGCCACATAACACAAGCACTCAGGTCACTCCAAGGCAAGTACAAATATGACTCAGTCATTGTCCATGCTGGTGTGAATGACCTGAGATGTACCTCCCTGGACTACATGAAAAGAGACATAGAGGAGCTCTCTGAGCATGTAGCCTAGGCCAGTATGACCCTGACCTTGAGTAGCATCTTACCCTCACCAAGAATGATGCCACAATATGAAGACAAGATGATCAATTTCAACAATTGGCTTAAGTGTTGGTGTCATTCAAAGGGGATCAAATGCCTGTCAGCCTGGGATGACATGCTCGACAAGCCACGATGCTTCACTAGGGACGGCTTGCACTTGTCACCCCTGGGCTTTCAGATATTGGCAAAGGCTCTTGCTACCCCCATAGTGCCTTTTTTAGGCAAGGCTCAAAAGACAAACCCACCTCCATAGGCATCACAAGGGATAAGAAACTAAGAGTAATGCTACTCAATGCCAGAAGTCTAAACCTCAAGATGCACACACTCGAAACTCTCCTTAGCATGGAGAACATCGATATCTGTGCAGTAACAGAAACCTGGTTCAAGGCTCCCGAGAGCACCCCAGCACTACCAGGTTATACCTCATACCATGCTTTTCGGCCCCAAAACTTGGACTGAACCACAAAAGGAGGGGGAGTAACAATATTCGTCAAAGATACCCACACCTCCAGGTTGGTGGCACAGCACGAAGCATCAGAGACTATCCATGTGCAACTAACAGTGGGTAAAACTGCCTTCCAGTTTATAGCCTGCTACAGACCACTCTCCCAAACACAGGAACCCCACTTGGCCTTCCTGAGAATACTGGAAAATATGAAGGTCTCTCCAAACACCATTATATTGGGCGACTTCAACTACCCAAACATAGACTGGGAGCATTACTCTAGCTCCAACACCTAGCCCAAAGGTTCCTAGAATTTATAAACTCAAATGCTATGGAACAACTTGTTACCACTCCCACAAGAGGGGAAAACATACTGGACCTGATCATCACCAACATGGGGACACTATGCTCCAGACCAGAAGTGTATCCCTCACTGGTAAGATCAGACCATAAACTAATCTCACTGGATATTTACATCCCGACCCCACCCCCTGCCCAGAAAACCACAGTGAAAAACTTTTCTAAAGCAAATTTCACACGCCTCAAAACCGAGGTGAAATCCTTCAAAGCCCCCGGGCCTGTGGAAAATACGGCCCAGACTGCAGAATCCTTTATAAACGCATTCTATGAACACCTTCAGGAATGCATGCATCATGCAATCCCAAATAAAACCAAGACCCAATCCTCCAAAGGCAGACGTCCTGTCTGGTGGACCCCAGCCATAAACAAACTATACAATAGAAGGAGGAAGCTACTACATGATAGAGCAAAATCCCAAAAAGGGAAGGCATCTCTGATCAGTATTAGCAAAAAACTACGGGCACTCATAAAATCGTCTAAGGCCAGCTTCGAGAGAAAAATTGCACAGGACACTAAGGATAATCACAAGGCTTTCTTTAGTTATATTAGGAACCTGGGTGGGAATTCCCAGATATGCTCAGAATTAGTCCAAAATGACAAAAATACACCGAGCCCACAGACATTGCCAACATCCTAGCTGACAGGTTCAGTGCAAACTTCTCCCCCCTCTCCCCACCAAAAGGACAAATATCTATCCCAACAGAGTGCTGCCCCTGACATCTCAGATGCTCAGGTAAGAGCCGCCCTCTCCAAAGCAAAAACACAGCATCAATGGGACCAGATGGTGTCCCGGCTGCGTCCTACATGAACTCCAAGAAGAGCTAAACCCAAACATAAAACTACTGTTCAATCTTAGCCTTACTACAGGATATGTACCCAAAGAGTGGCGTACAGCAACAGTGGTCCTTCTCCACAAAGGTGGTGCCTCAACAGATCCTGGAAACTATCGCCCCATAAGCCTGACTAGCTTGGTCTGCAAAGCTATGGAAAGGATCATCATAGACCTCATAAATAAAGATATTGGGGACCTACAGACACTGGATCCTACCCAGTTTGGCTTTGTTAAGGGCAGATCCTGCCTCTTAAACCTGGTCGATTTCTTTGAAACAGTCACCAAGGCCATTGACGAGGGAAGGTGGTCCACACAGCCTACCTGGACCTCGCAAAAGCCTTTGATACAATACCCCACTCGGGCATTATAGATAAGCTCACCAGATTAAATATAAACCCCTATGTCACTAGATGGGTTGCAAACTGGCTCAAGGACAGAACCCACATGGTTAGAATTCCTGGAGCCATGTCAGACTCCAAACCAGTTACAAGTGGCATCCCACAAGGCTCAGTCCTGGGACCTCTCTTGTTCGGTATATATTTCTCGGCGGTACAGGCCAACATGGAAGGACTGTGGCTGACCAAGTTCGCAGATCCAGCCGACACAAGCATCCTCCAAAAGGGCCTCATAGAAACAGACAACTGGTGCCAGAGCCATGGTCTCAAGTTAAACGCCAAAAAGTGTATAGTCATCCCCTTTGGCAAAAACAAAGTGCCCACAAATTACCACATAGGTGGTAATCCATTAAGTACAGAAGAAGTCATTAGGGACCTGGGGACCCAAGTTGATAGCAATCTCTCATTTGACAACCACGTGGCCAAAGTGGTTAGAAAAACATTTTATATAGCCCACCTAATCATGAAGGGATTCACATCTAGATCAGGGGAAGTCATCGTACCTCTTTACTCATCCCTCATCAGGCCCATAATTGAGTACAATGCCCCTTTTGGGATGTACCTTACCAGACACCTGCAGCAACTGGAAAGACCCCAAAAGTACCTCACCAAGAGGATCAAAGGGCTCAAACAGATGCTATATGCTGCCCGGTTAAAGAAACTCCAGCTCTACTCAGTGGCCTGCTCAGAGGCGATCTGTGCCTGACGTATAAAGCCTTGTCCAACCCGGAATTAATGGCCATGCTGCACCTCAGAAAATCAAAATCCCATCGAGCTACGCGCTTGAGAGACTTGAACCTCAGCACTGAAATAAATAGGACATGCTGGAGGGACAGATTCATAACCCAGAGGCTCCCTTCACTCTGGAATAAAATCCCAGTCCAGGTTAGGCAGAGTCCCACATTGACTCTCTTCAAGAGGAATCTTGATGAGTGGATGGGAGATCGTAGGTTTACCCCGGCTATCACTTCTGTGTCACTGTTAGACAGAGGCACAGTATACTAACCTCAAAAAAAGGCATAGCAAAATTAATTTAAAATGGGTGGCAAAAGCCAAACACACTCTGGCTAGGCTTATAAATGCCCTAGGGCAGATAGCCTAGTATGAACCTATGAACCTATAAAAGTGACTGGTATTTGGAGATGTTCATAATTCCCTCCACTTTGGCTAAAGCCCTAGTTAAAGCTGAAGAAAAGCAAACCCAAAGCATAACACTGCCACATGCTTCACCATGGGGATGGTGTTATTTTGGTGATGCAAAGTGTTGTTTTTGCGCCAAATGTACCTTTTGGAATTGTGGCCAAAAAGTTTAACCTTGGTCTCATCAGACCATAACACATTTTCCCACATGCTTTTGGGAGACTTGATTTATTGTTTTGCAAATTTTAGCTGGGCCTGGATGTTTTTCTGTGTTAGAAAAGACTTCTGTCTTGCAACCCTACCCCCATAGTCCATACATACGGAGAATACGGGAGACTGTTGTCACATGTAGTACACAACCAGTACTTGCCAGAAATTCCTGCAGCTCCTTCAGTGTTGCTATAGATCTCCTGGCAGCCTCCCTGACCAGTTTTCATCTCGTCTTTTCATCAATTTTGGAGGGATGTCCAGTTCTTTGCAATGTCACTGTTATCCCATATTTTCTCCACTTTTTGATGACTGTTTTCACTGTGTTCCATGGTATATCCAATGTTGTGGAAATTTTTTGTACCCTTGTCCTGGCTGATACCTTTCAACAATGAGATCCCTTTGATGTTTTGCAAGCTCTCTGCAAACCATGGCTTTTGCTGTAGCAGGCAACTGAGTAAATGCCAGGAAAATCTTACTAGGACAGCTGAACTTTATTTGGGGTTAATCAGAGTCTCTTTAATTGATGGCAGGTGTGTACCAAGAAGACTGAATGCTGTAATTAAATCAAAAGGTGCTTCAACAAAGTATTAGTTTCGGGGTGTGCACACTTAGGCAACCAGTTTATTGTACGTTTTTTATTTTTTTATATTTTTTCCCTAACAGTTTTGTTTTTGTAAGGATCCAAACACTGAAAGTATAAAAGCAAAGTGCTGTCTGACATAGTTAACAATCAACTGTTGTAACAAGTGATGCAGGCAGTTAAGGATGACCTTGTTCCTGGGGTATAATGACCCCTGCTGACTGAGCTGCACTTACACAGTAAATGATGGGAATTACTTTTAGCTCTCTCGATATAAAAACAGTAAAATATACAGGGCAATATAAAATAAAGAATATTAGTGTTGACAGGATATAACAGATTCAGGAACAATAATATTTCCTTTAACTGTGAAGTCATCAAATAACTGTAATGCACATCCTACAATACCTAAATAAAATGCAAACTGCAGAGTTCAATGAGCACATATTTGCCTATAAATAAAAGTTGTCTTACTTCCACTGGCTTTCACCTGCTCACGGCTGAACATTTGCCAGCGTACTCCAGTGAAAAATACTCAAATACACAAACTGCTTCTGTAAATATACCTTTATACAATCACCGCCATCCTAGACAGAAGAATTTGGTTTCTAGGACACATAACAACTGAGAATTCGGTATACAGGAGCAGCTGCAGTTAAGCTTTGTAAGGAGCAGAGGCTATCTCCCTGACACAGGACCACTATTAACAGTATAACCAGCACTGCAAATGTACATCCCCACAACATGTGAAGACAATACAAACTGATTGAAACAGCAAATGTCATCCGTCACTTGGCTTCAGTACAATGTAAGATAACTATAGACAGTTCAATACAATAATCATGTAGATAATGTAGCAGCCTAACAGTATCATAGCAAAGCAAATATAAATAATTTGAATGTGATAAATAGTAATAAACTTCACATAATTAGAATATATCTATGTACTATTAGCAGTGTTTTATCTTGAACCTCATCGAAGAACAAATATGTGTTTAGTCAGCATTATTTGGAAACAACAGCAGTAAAACTAGGCAGACTGAAGACATCAACTAAGATGTAATACTGTAATAAATAGAAAACAGCAAAAGGAAACAGTAACCAAAATATTCTATGCAAAGACTCATAGAACAGAATGCTGGATACGGCACATGATGATCATCATCAACTCCCCTTTTCTCCATTTCTACATGGAGCTGGGGTGCCACATCAGCTGTCACCATCTCTCTCGATTCAGTGCCACTCTCCTGCCTTCTTCAATAGGTATGCCTGATTGTCACAGGTTTTCTCTCAACAATCCATCCATCTCTTTGCTTGATGCCCTCGTTTCCTCTTACCAGACTGTCTTTTCCTATCCTGCACATGTCCTGAAACCACCATAATCTTTTCTCTCTGACCTTCTCTATAAAAAGAAGTTATGTCTTATCATAACGTTCCATCTGTGTTGTTGACCTTCGTTCATTCATTACTGATGGGTTATTGGTTCCGTCCTCGGAACTGAGCCAGCCTCATACCAAGCTCGCATCAGCCAAACACTCTTGAGCCAAGATCCTACCCAGAATGTTCTGCTCCCTGTTACCTCAGATCGAGTTTGCAAGCTGATAGACAAAAGTAGAAGCTACCTCTGGTCATAACAGACCTACAAGAAAGGAGTACATGAGATCAACCAAGAACCTCCGGATGGGGGACCGAGGGTGGGAAGTAATGAATGAATGAAGATCAACAACACAGATGGAACGTTATGGTGAGACATAACTTCTTTATCTGATGTTGTTAATCTTCGTTCATTCCTTACTGATGGGACAAAGTCCCCAGCTACCTGTAACCCTGGGTGGCCCTCATGGAAGGACATTCCTGAGCACCATGGAGACAAAAGAAGCTCTACCTCTGGAAGCCAAATCCAATTTGTAATGAAGAATAAAGGTATGAGGTTTGGCCCGTCGCAGCTGAGCAAATATCATTGAGGGAAGCCCTAGCATGGAAAGCTGCTGAAGTTGCCATAGACCTTGTAGAATGTGCTTTCACTCTGTGAGACAAGGTGAGATTGTTCTTGTTGTAGCTAAAGGTAATGCAATTTCTCAACCATGATGCCAATGTAACTTTTGAGACAGGATGACCTAGCCTTGGTCCAGAAAAGGCCAGAAATAGTTAGTCATATTTACAGGTAGATTTTGTTCTATCCAGATAAAATTGTTTTTGTATATGAACATCCAGGGAGTGCAGGCAATACTATGCCTTGTTAGAATGATTAGGAAAATATACTGGGAGGTCAATAAACTGGTTGCTAGACCGCTCTGACACCTCTTTCGGTAAAAAGGAAGAATTAGTTCTCAGTGATACTCTATCCTTATGGAAAATAAGGTAGGGACATTTGATGCATAAAGCTTGAAGTTCTGACAAACATCTGGCCGATGTTATTGCAACCAGAAACAAAGTTTTCCAAGAGAGGTACTTTAAATCACATGAAGACGCAGGTTCAAAGGGGGGAGCTGTTAGGGCTTGTAGTACCAAGACCAAATCCCAAGGCTGTACTGGTTCTCTAAAGGGAGGTTAAAGTTGAAGAACATCCTTCAAGAAAGTCTTACAGAGTCTATGTGACATGACTGAAGAATCCTGAAAACCCATGTGGAATTTTGAAATGGCAGCTAAATGAACACGAATAGTAGAGGCTGACACCCCAGATTGGAAAAGATGTGATAAGTAATCTAAAACCACCAAAACTGAGGCTGACAAGGGGTATAATTGTTTATTCGCTGCCTGTAATGAAAACTTTTCCATGTGCTGAGATAGATTAGTCTGGTGGACAATTTATGAGATGCGATAAGAATATTACGTACCGGTGACGAGAGGTTATCCTGCCTGGTAATCATAGGAAGTGGAGAAACCAAGCTGTCAGCTTCAGGGTTGTTAGACTGGGGTGAGTCAGACCCTGTGGATGGGAGATCAACGTTGGGGATGGATTGAGGATTCATGGTCGATTTAGCAGGTGATGCCAGAGGAACAGGAGCCAAACTTGTTGAGGCCAATACGGCGCAAGGAGGATCACTTTGCTTTTCAACTGCCATGCTTTCTTCAGAAATTGGGAGATGAAGGGAAGAGCAGGATAAGCATAAAGTAGACCCGAGGGCCAAGTGTGGACTACAGCATCTCTTGGTGATTGTCCCCAAGGGGGGATCAGGGCAAAATAGTTGCTGCACTTGTAGTTGGTTGGGGAAGCAAATAGGTCGCAGCAAGGCTGGCCCCAGCGGTTATAAATTCTTGCCGCTATCACAGGGTTGAGGGACCACTCGTGAGGTTGTAGAATGCACCTGCTATCACGCTGGAGCTCCCAGGGATGTGCGCTGAAATTAGAAAGCGGTTGGAAGCTATCACTCATTGCCATATTCTCAAGGCCTCTCGGCATGTTCCAGGACATTGATATGCAAAAGGGCCTCTGTCTCCAACCAGGTGCCTTGGACCGAGTTTCCCTGACATAGCCCCTCCCCCACCCCATCAGAGAGGCATCTGTGGTCACCGTGGCTTTCGGCTGATGGGGGCTGAAGGGGAGAGACCATTGTTGGGGGGTTCGAGACATCCACCAGAGCAAATCTTGCTTGCATCTCTAAGTTACACTTATATGAAAGGACAAACGGTGTTGTAGAGGGTACCACTGAGTGAGGAACAACTACTGGAGAAGTCTCATGTGGAATCTGGCCAGAGGAACAATGGTGATCGAGGCTGCCATTGATCCCAAGAGTTGGAGTATGGACCGAGCAGAAGACTTGTGGTGACAAGAGTAGCGACTGAATTTGTTGTCTTATTCTTTGAAGTCTGTGATCCGGAAAAGATGCTGTGCAATTCCTCGTGTCCAACAGAACCCCGATGAATTCTAAAGACTGCACTGGGGTCGTGCTGGACTTCTCCCAGTTTATAGTGATTCCCAGGCATTGTGCTGTGAAAAGAATGTAGTCTAGGGCTTCTTCCAGTAGACACTTGGTGGGGGTGGTGAGGAGCCAGTTGTCTAGGTATGGAAATGCCTGGAATCCTTGAAGTTGCAGGTGAGTGATGACCTCTGCCATGCATTTGGTGAACACTCTGGGGGCTGTAGAGAGACCAAAGGCAGTGCTGTAAATTGGTAGTGACTGGCTCCTATCCGGAAGCGAAGGTATCTTCGTGAGCATTTGTACATTTCTACATGGTAATACGCATCTTGAAGATCTACAGAGCACATCCAATCGGCTTCTTCCAGAAGAGGAAGGATAGACTGAACCATGACCATCCACAATTTCTCTGTTTTTACAAATTTGTTCAGTGTGCTGAGATCTAAAATTGGTCTCCAGTCACCTGTCTTTTTTGGGACCAAATAGTACCTTGAGTAAAAACCAGATCCTATCTGGTCTAGGGGGACCGTTTGGATGACTCCTTTTTGTAGAAGCTTTCGGATTTCATGTGCTGCTGCTTCCCTTTGACTGGCTGGAACGTCGAGTAAGCTTCTGGATGAGGTTGGACAGAGATGGAAGGGGATGCGATAGCCTCTGGATATTATCCGTTGTACCCAAGAATCGGTGGTTATGTTTCGCCAGGCAGTAGGTTACAAGGAAAAATGACCCCCGACCGCTTCCAGAGGTGAGCAGTCAAGCAACACTTCAGGGGCGCTGATAGGCTTGCCCAGAGAAAGAATCTCTGGAAACCCGGTTACGTGGACCTCCCCTGCCCCGAAAGGGGCATCTTCCACTGGAGTTTCCCCCTCTGCCTCTAGGGGAGAACTCAGCATGTGCGTCACAGAAAGAGCCATGTGATTTTCTGTGCCACATCTTCCCGCTCCTCTGATTTCTGGAGTAGAATCGTTGAGCAGTGGAGTGTCGGACACCAATGGCAGATAGAGTCTTGCCATCTTGTTCACACCTTGCCAGTGTATCTTTAACTTTAGGGCCAAACAAAGAAGCAGGCAAAGGTCGATGAAGCAAACACATGCTTCCAGAGTCTGTCTATCATCCGGGACTCCTTGCTGGGCAGATGGACAGTCTGGCTCTCTTCTGCCAAGTCTTTCTTGGTTGCAGCCGCCGCCACTATGGCATCTACTAGAAGACCTTTTGACCAATGGGGATGCTCAGCTGGGGGAGATAAAATCTTGTCAGGCCTCCGCGGTACAGCTTCCAGGGTGTCAAGAGCCTTCCATGCACGCTGGACAAGCTCAACGGCCAGCGGCGTAACCCAGCAGGTAGGGGGTCAGGCACGAAAGGCCTGCAGGAATATGGATTCCTCTGAGGAAGGATTGGAGGACTTCCAGTCGTCCCTCTGTCATAGGATCTCGAGGATGTCACCAAAGGACACCTCATCAGAGGGTGACCGTGGGGAACCTTCCCCATCATCAAAGTCCGTATCTTCGGTCAAAGATTCCTCAGTAGAGTCCATGTGCTTCCTCTTGCACGAAACCTTGTGAGGGACTTCCTCAGTGGGAACCTCTGGGGAAGATTGCAAAGAGGGGGTCTCCTGAGGGGAAGAAACCTGAGGCCCTTGTGCCCGGTGTTCGGTGGTTGTGGCCTGCGACAGTTGCGACACAGAGGTGGGAGAGGACTCCTACATGGGGGGTTTGCCAATTAGAGGCAAGCATCCTCTCCATGGCCTGGAAGGTTGGACTGCCCAAAGAGGGATGGGAGCCCGGAACCGAGCACGACAACCTTGGAACCGGGGGTCACACCCCGCTCCGATGAGCCGACCTCCTGACCAGGAGTCTCAAGAGGGCTGTGGAGCATGAGGGAGGGAGGATTCCTGGAGAGTGCCATCGAAAAACTCGGCGTGGAACCAAGAATGCCCTCCCCCATGGCTCAGCCGCTAGCCTGAGAAGAGCCCAATGCCCAGTGCACCGAGGTCCACAAGGACAACTGTGGCTCCAAAGTGAGGTCCACTATTGGGGTCAGAGGGAGGGGAGCTGCTGTCGGAAGAAGGGGCTTCAATGCTTGCATGGATTTGGGAAGTTTGCCATTAGAGGCAAGCGTCCTCTCCATGGCATGGAAGGCTGGACTGCCCAAAGAGGGATGGGAGCCCAGAACCGAGCACGACAACCTCGGAACCGGAGGTCACACCCCGCTGCGATAAGCCAACCCCCAGACCAGGAGTCTCAAGAGGGCTGTGGAGAATGAGGGAGGGAGGATTCCTGGAGGGTGCCATAGAAAAACTCGGTGTGCAACCAAGAATGCCCTCCCCCATGGCACAGCCACTAGCCTGAGAAGAGCCCAATGTCCAGTGCACTGAGGTCCACAAGGATGACTGCGGCTCCAAAGTGAGGTCCACTATTGGGGTCGGAGGGAGGGAAGCTGCTGTCGGAGGAAGGGGCTTCGATGCTTGCATGGAAGTCGAAGGAGGAGTGCACCTTGGAGTCTGTGGAGAAATACGGTCACCTGAAAGAGGGAACGTAGCTTTAGACAGTTGAGAGAAACCCCTAGCCACAAGCAACTGGTCCACAAGCTGCAACACATCTTGTTCAGAGAGGCTCCTGGTCAACCTCATAGAGAAACCTGAAGGCGATTCTGGCCTTTCTAGAAAAGGGCTATATTAGCTACCAACAAACGGATCTACAGAAGGAGAGTACTTGGTCCTTGCTAGTTTGAGTGGTACAGAGCCCAAAACCGAGGGTGTCTGCACAGAGGAGAATGGTGTTGAGGTAGTCTGCCGACAAAGGCAGCGCCATAGAAGTTGAAGGTGTCAGCACCGTAAAGGGTGGTGTGGTAAATATCTGCACCAATGAGTATGGTGCCGTCGTGGAAGGTGTCTGCACCGGTAGTAATGACGGCGCCAAAAAGGACTGCACCAAAGAGCATGTTGGTGCTGAAGTTGTCTGCATCATAGAGGACAGTATCATCAAACTCGGGGCCAAAGGAGATTGCACCAACGGTGCCAAAGGTACCTGCAGAGACAGTGCCGATAAAGGCTGCGACAAAACTGTCGGAGCCGAAAGTGTCTGCACCGGAAACTCTGGTGCCAGTGGCAATAAAGATTACATAGCTGGAGCAAGAATCAACTGGGACGGTGCAGAGGCTGGGGCCAGAAGGGCCACAGATGGCAGAGCCGGCTGGAATTTTTCACCTTTTTATGAGTCGATTCCCTGCAATCTCCAGAGGGAGATGAAGTGATCGACCTCGAGGAAAAAGAAGAACGCCTCTTACAGGGTTTAGCAGGAGGGTCGAGCCCTCTGACCCAGAGATAGCCTCACAGAAAGGAGTTTTAAGGAGGCCTTTCAGGATTAACTTGTTCTTTCTTTCATTGAGAGTCCTGGTCAAAAAAGTTCTACAAATCTCACATGGGGGATCCACTGAAATGTGGGAGACATTCACGCAATAGACACATAAATCATGGCCATCAGAAAGCGGTAAATTACGGCCAATTTCCGTACACTGTTTGAAACCAACACTACTTTTCTTGTCCGATATAATGATGTGGAAAAGAACGACAGTACCAAAGAGTTAAGAAAGTTACCCAGAAGGGTAAGATGAAAGAGAGAGGAAGGATTACCAACGATGGCAATGAAGAATTACCTCAAAGGTAAGAAAAGGGTAATAAAGGGGAAGAAAACTATAGGGAGAGAGTCTTAAAGTTACGACAGTGTAGGAGTATAGAAATAGTAACTGACTGAAAACTTTTAAAGCACTAACAATATAGAAAGTTTCAAAAAATTATTCATTTAGCTGAGAGAGTGGCTTGACACGGCTATACAGCAACGCAGCAAATGAGATCTGAGGTAACAGGGAGCAGAGCATTCTGGGTAGGATCTTGGCTTGAGAGTTTTTTGGCTGACGTGAGCTTGGTATGAGGCCGGCTCGGTTCCGAGGATGGAATTGATAACCCATCAGTAAGGAATGAACGAAGATTAACAACATCAGATCTGGAGCTACTTGGGCTTCTGTACTCATGTCCTCATTTCTTTATCTGTCCCACAATGTATATCCCACCATCTGTCTCAGGCACATCATCTCTAATACCTCTTGCTTCCTAAACTGCTCCATCTTCTCTGCCCAGGTTTATGGAGCATACAGTAGTAGTGGTTGCAGCACTGCTTTGTACAACTTACTTTTCAGCTTCTTTGGTATTCTTGTAAACACACTACCCTTGACACTCTATGCCAGCTGGCTGAACCCCTCCTCAGATTCAAGCTTTGACCTCTTCATTCAGACTTTCCCTCTCTTCAAACACTCATCCCAGATACCTGAAGCTATTAACCTGTTCCACTATTTTCCCTTCTATTTCAATTAACATCACAGAGAATACAATAAAAGGAGGATATACATAAACCTTGTTACACCCCTATTTGGTGAACAGTAAAAACTTCCTCCAAATCTACAAACCCAAAAGCAAAATGGGGCAACAATTGTACAGTTACTTCCCTGCTCTTGCTTGGAACAAACTTCCTTTAGAACTCAGGAATATTATCAACCCACAAAAATTCAAGGTTGCTATCAAAATCTGAACAGTTCTTGGATCTGTCACTAATCACCCTCTATAATTGTGTCCTTAGTCCCATACCATCCTTTGGAACTAACTCTGTAACCACCCTCCAAGTGTGCTCCTTACCTCTCATAAACTTCTCACACCCAAACCCTCTTTTTCTCTCTACTCCCAAGCTAAATCTCAACTCCTCACCACTTCACAACCAATTATTAATCCCAACCTACCTCCTCCCTAAGTTCCTATATAAGTAACACTCTATTCCTCCAGTCCAGTCTCTGTTACAGCTTCTCTGTCATTCTTACCCCATGCCACACCTACAGGCATTGTACTGCTCGATTTCAGTTGTATGTGATTGTATATAATTTCTTATATAAATATTCTGCATACCTACTACTGCGTTCTTAGTGTATCTCTGTAATTTACTGCATAATTTAGAGTAGACCTGCGTTAGATTATTATCTTTGTAACATTGTGCTTTACTGATTTTCTGTATCTTTGTACTTACTAAACTACTTGTTTGTAATCACTTGTGGAGCTTTTCTTCCCAGGCCTCCGCTGAAAACGGCTTCCGCCTAGTTGAACTAATCCAGTCAACAAATGTCAAATAAATAAATAAATAAAATTTATATTTGTTAAGGTAGTACACTGATCTCCACAGATACAGATCTTTTTTCAGCCCCAGTCTAGGACTACTGTCTGGTTAAGAGACTTGCTTAGAGTCATACAATTAGGCAATGGAGGCTAAGAGAATCAAAAGCTAGACCACAGTGGAGCAAAGGAAACAGCATCTTAATCCCCTGTACCAGCTGCCAGGCAAGCATAGCACCTTTAAAACAGATCACTAACACAGTACTTCTTTTTCAGGAGAGAAAAAATAGCACAACAATTATCTAAGTTGTTATATAGGTATATTGCATACAGATTTCTATATATACCTTCTCAATGAAGGCTTCAGTAGTTGAGATGTCCTTACAAAGGCATTGAGAGGGAAAGAAATGGATATAGGCACAAATGTGTTGACTTAAAAAAGTTAAAGAGATTAATTATGGGGGAGGAGCTGGTGAAAACATGTTATAATTTACATCTGAGTGCTAACTTCCCTGTTTTGTTTAACAGCAGCTTAGGACAGTACCACAAAAAAATCAAAAAGGTAATGGGAGATCAGCTACCTCCGGTTTGAGTTCTCAAAAGCCAATCAATGCAGATGTTTACTAACAGCAGACCTTTGGTAGTTGCAATGATTTACTTTGACATACAGTCTCTCTATTATACACTGTACAGCTGCTGCGTTATATAGCTATGCAAGCAATATACCAATGCCTCCAGAAAATCTATAACTTAATAATTTTTCAACTTAATATCTTCTTTTTTAGGGGGATGGTAACTATACAAATATAAAAAAGCTTTCAGTTGCCAACTATTGTGGGACAGAGAGATAAAGGTCTGACAGCTCAGCTCTGTGAAAGCTGGCAGAAGGGTAAGAGTGAACAGTGTGCTGGTATACCATCCTGGGGGAGGCGGCACTTATGGTTATGGTCCATCCATTACCACTGATCAAGCAGAGGCTTGTTTGGCGTCAGCAGTGATGAACTAGGGATGTGGGTGGTCCTACCAAGCTAGTGATGGAGGCTTAAGTGTCTGGAACCATGCAAGTGGAATGGGAGGGCATTACAAGGCAGCACAGCCATTAAGGATGTGGGTTTAGGGTCTCATATTAAGAAAAGCCCTGACGGATGCCTGAATAACAGCCTCTGTGGGTAGCTCTATCCCCAAAAGGGTGAGTGAAGCCAGAACTGGTGCTCATTCTGCAGAGAATGAAAAGGCCAGCAGATTGACACTCGGGCCGACTGCTGGCAGAGGCATCAGAGACTGTTCAGAACTTATCCAGGAGCTCTAAACCATGTACTGTGTACATTTTCTTGAATTTTACCACAAAATATTAGCACATGAATATTTTATAAAACAAAAATTTGACACACTGTTACCTGGACACTGTCAAGTCACATGGAAAGGATGGGGCAGCTTACCTGAGCATGGCCTGGCTCACATGCATTTTAATAGACCACACTTTTTATTTGTTAACTGGGTAAACCCACTAATAGCAAGTGCTAGCTTTCAGGGTTGGCATGGAAGCACTGTCCGTGGAAACAGTTTGCTCAGAGATTCGTCACAGGCAAATGGAGACTGACTGAGTTAAGCTCATAACTACAAGACAATACTCGTAAATAGCGCACAGGCCTGGCAGTTAGAGCAGAGGATTAAGTCTGTGAGATATGAATGGGATGCTCCTTCTAGTCCAGGGTTTGATTCTCTCAACCATTGTTTTCCTACTATACAACTTTGAACAAGACAGATAAACCAGACAGTGGACACTTGGGAAACTGAGTTAGGCTCCTCAATGGTCTCTTGGATTGTAAGTCTTCTAACTACCTATGAACTCCCCTGCATTAAACTGCCAGTCTCTTTACATAATCATGTACAGAAGGATGTTTATGTCACTGCCAAGTTTACATTATGCACTGCTGTCAAGCTCTCTTTGAGTGTTTAGCACAGTTTACTAGATGCTGAACTGTCTAGTTTTCTTGTAAGAAACAAAATTATCGTGGTTGTAACTCAGAAAAAATGTTATAAAAGTAACACTGCATTTTAACAGTACAGTACTGTTGCTCAGTAATATAATATTACTGCTGCACTGATGTTAGCAACATGAACAAACTGGATCTTATCCCAAAACACTATGCACCTGTAGTCTGCAGTGGCAAAGTCAAATGCATGAGAAACTATAAATGTCAGTATCACTGTGAAGGAAATAGTGAAGCGATAAAAGCAGGCTTTCTTGGCAGAATAAAGAATGTGCTAAGAAGCATAACATACAGCACTAAACTGAGTGAGGAGGGACACCTTTTACAGCAAGCTGATGAAAACAGACGGCTGCATTCTAAATTCATTTTAAAAACTGCTGTCAGTCTCCTGAAATTCCACACAAGCATCAGTCTGAACACCTACCAGACTTCCTCTTGTATGGGGCAGGCACAAAGCACAGGCTGATTACACTTCTCAATGTTTCCCATGTTTCCTCTTGGGGGGAGGGGGTTACCATTTCTACAGCACAAACATAACAATAACACATAAAGGCTGATACAGTCTGTATTGTGCTTACAATTTTTTTCTGGAAGTTATCTTTGCTGATTCTTATTTTGGATTCATAGATTAGTACTAGGCTAACTGACCTTGTGGGCCATTTTAAACCTAACCAATTACACCATGTGAGAATCAAACTCGTTTGTAAGGTAAACACCTTAACCATTATTTGTCTCGGGCTAAAGCTGTACAACAGAATAAAAGCCTGTTGCACCAAAGAGAAATTTCATGCAATTTACTAGTGCTTGAGGTACACAAAAAGATATGCCCCAGCCAGGTTCATGTTAATGCATATAGATTTTCGCATGTACACTAATGTTTACATACCCCACAGATCCTTCTTACCTACTAAACTGAGTAGTTTCATAACAAGTAGTTACTTAAACCACACATGGTCATACTGTTTGAATAAAAACTCTTACATATGAAGTACAATATCTGCACACACTAGATAAGCTTTTATCCATTCATCCATTCCTCCATCCATGTGTCCATTTTCAATACCTACTTCATCCAATTCAATGTTACAGGGACCTACAGCCTATTCCAGCAAATGATAGCAATAATGCAGGATGCAATACTATTTATTTATGCTTTTATGACCGGGTTAGTTCCACTAGGCCAGTATCTTCTTTTCAAGGGAGACCTGAGGTGGTCAGTACTCATACTGACGAGGGGAAATCTGGCCAGGTCACACTGGGGAACTTTCCCTACTCTATATGAGCACTAGGTGGTGCCACAGGTTTGTCACTATTGTTTGGAGACTTCCAAGATGGAGGAAGGAGTAAACATTGCATTTGGAGAAATTCTGGATTCATATCAAAGCAAAATGAAATCCTCATTACACAGTTGGAGACTGGTAATCTGGATAAAGAGGTACTAGAGAACTTAATGAAGGAAGGAGAACCAAATGAAGTGGGGGAGGTGAGCTGCAGTGCTGTGATGGATCAAGTGTTGCAGAAGTCAGATAATGAAGCTGGTAATGTGGTAGAAAAGTGGATTATTGAGTCTAAAAATACAGAGGCACATTCAACTAATGGAGTAATCACTTTTAAGAATATGCCTCTGCAACAAGTTACTGCAGATGACATTAATGAAGTAAAGAAAAGAACATATGTAAGTGTTGCAAGTAAAAGAACAATAAACTGTGTACAATGTAAAGAGAGGTATTCATCAGTAATAGGACATTAGCTTCAGAAACAAAATGTGCAAAAATAAGAAGCAAAATCAGTGCTACTACTTACAGGTATAACATTATAGACAATACTATATTCCTGTTAGGAATTCTTTAGATATAAGAGCTTTGATACATTTGGGGTAGGAAGAATACTGTGAATTAACTTATGAGATATTTTCAGCTACAGAAAAGTTTATGGATGAAACAGAAATAAGAAATGCATACATTGGAAAGACTTTATTTTTCAGAACTTTGACTTGCAGTTAAAAAGAATACTGGTTGTGCAATTCAGTATTTCAGAAATGGATGAATTTTAACATAAAACGTTTTTTTTCTAACAATATGTAATAAAATGCATGTCATAAAGAAAATGGAGAGGAGGATGGGATGTGTGGGTTACAGTGGGTTACAATGGATACGCATGATGGAAATTACAGCATTTTTCAAATAATATAATAGTGTGTGGGAAAAGAGCAGCTGTTAGGCATTGGAGCCAATTAACGGCTTTCTTCTATTGTAGGGATGAAAAATATTTGTTTCTGGAATGCATGAAAAGAAGATGTGGGCAATGTGGGGAGCACGCTGCTAGAAACTGTAGACCATTTAGTAGGAAATGTTATGAGTCTGGCCATTTTTGGGTTGAATATCTGGTGGTGGAAAAAGAAATTGAGAGGGTGGAATAATAATATATAGACAACAATATTCAAGAAGAAAGTGAAATGGCTGATGTAAGTGAGGAAGAAAGCAACAGAAATATGACTCAATGTAAAGAAAAGTCAAAGTAAACTTTATTCTCATACAGATCAACACAGAGGAAAAAGTGTGTATCACTGCATAAAATTTCCATACTCAGGCTCATACCATACGAATGACAGTTTACAAAAGGAAGATAGATTAAATTAAATAATTTAAAATGCTAAAAATAGAAATCAAAAAGATACTAAAAAATAAATAAATTAAAAACTTTTAAAGGTTTTAACAGCAGTAACAAAATTATAACAGCAGGAACAGACCCAGCAGAAATATAAGAATATATAACAAGCAATCCTGCATCTAATGCTTCTGTAGTGCTTCCTTTTTGTCAGGAGTTTTAACACTCCATAAGCCGGATGGTATATATCCCTCAATAGTTTACGGGCTCTGCTGTAGCATCTGTTTGAATATATGTCCTGTAGGGATTTAAGGTTGGAGGCAATGATTTTTGTGGCCTGTTTAACGATCCTACCCAGTGCCTACTGATCAGCTTGAGAGCAGTTTCCATACCAGACAACGATGTTGTTTTGTCAGTACGATCTCAATCATGGCTCTGTAGAAGGTTAAGTAGGACTTGTGGGGGGAGGTTAGCTCTACAAAGTCTCCTAAGGAAGGAGAAAGGAGATAGGAGAGGAAGTAACAGAAGATATTCAGATACACAAAAATAAGTATGATGGGTTGGCAAATGAAGACCTGAAGGAGAAAGAAGTTCAATCTACTGGAAGGATGGTGAAAAAAGAAAGAGAAAAATAAGAATAGGAGGAGCAACAGATGCAAAAAGGGAAAAGAATGATTTAAGTATTTTGGGAATAAATGTGAACAGTATAAACAATGAAGTGAGGGATTTAATGGTTGTTGAATGGTACAACAAGAAAAATAAAGATGCATTATGTTTTCTGGACACAAGATGTATTTTAAAAAAGAGAAAAAAGGAAGGTGGATGGGGAGACGTTATATGGTCAGTAGGGTATTAAATGTGCGGGATTAGGGGTGTTAATAAGATGAAGTAAAACTACTGGCTGTAACAATTATGACATTAGAAAGAGTTATGATATATAACAAGTAAAAATGGAAATTGTGAGAGGGTAAAGGTATTGTATGAGTATACAAATGTAAGAAAGGAAAAAATGGTTGAAAATTTTAAAAAGGTAGGTCTAAGGATTGGGGACTTTAACTATAAGGTAAGAAAATAAAAATAAAAATTAATGTAAGATGTAAAGGTGATAAAAGAAATAATGTTACATGGAAACCTGAAAATAGGAAAATGCAGATGTATAAAAGGGGAATTTAAAAAAAAAGAGACAGATTATATTATGTATTCAGGTGACATGAAGGAAGTGGCAGGTGAGATAGAAGGAGTTACATTTTTAAGATCAAAGAGCAATATGGGCTGTAATAGGTGATAAAGAAAAAATAACACAGGGTGGAAAAGGAATAAAACAGTTAACAGAGAATGTTAGTAAAAAACAAAAATGAATGAGGAGGGTAGTAGATGACAGAACACATGCCAATGATATTTTACGAAAGTCGGGCACAATTATTTGTAGTGCTTAAAAAGAAATTCAAAAAGATTTTTTTTTTGGAAATAGAGAAAGGGATATAAAAGTAAAGTGGAATATGAAAACATGTTGAAAGATTTTGAGAAAGGAATGGAAGAAGTAAGCAGTGGAGTAAAAAGAAAAAAATTGTAAAAGACAAAAATAAAGAAAAACATTAAGAGCTGGATTTATGAACACCTACACTAAGTGTTCACCATTCTGAGTGACTAGACAACACAAACATAACTCCCACCTTCTTCCTCCTAATTTTAGTTCTCCTGCTAGTTTTCTTGCAGCCTTAAATATTGAGGGGGATTCATAAAGGTTACCACAACACTTAGTATAATCTTTCTGAGTGAATAGACAGCACAAAAATGTAGCAGTGATGTTCTTGAATACAGATAATGTATGCTTAGTGTAGGTGTTTATGAATCCAGCCCTAAGACAATGTTGTATAAACAGAACTATTGTTAAAGGAAAAGAAGGAATAAATTTCACCATTTTTAGGAAAGGAAATAAAAAGAAGAGAATGTAAGATGGGTGGAGTAGTAGATAAGAATGGGATAGTAAAAGAAATTATGAAGATAGTAATACATTTGCAGAAACAATGAAACAGAAAAGAGAAATTAAGCAGTAAAGATGATTTCGGATACAGCAAAATATAAATTAAAAGAAAGAACTGAATTGAAAGAATTGGAAGAGCTTGTAAAAGAAACAAAGTATGAATCAGCACCAGGTCTGGATGGGATAAAATAGGGATATTATAAGGGGATGACTGGAATGGAAAAAGAAGTACTTGTGAAAATACTGAATAAATGGTGAGAGGAAGGGATAGAAGATGAAAAAAACATGTGCTGGGCTAATCTAATTAAAGTTCTGTGGTAGAACAATGATGAAAAGTAGTAAGATTTGGATGCCAATAACCCTGGGAATACTGATTATGAAATCATCATGAAGATAACACATAAAAGAAAGGGGATTGTCTTGGAGGAAGTGACAGGGGAAGGGGTATATGGAGTAAAGGGAAAACAAGGGAAGGAAATGTTAATTATAATAAAATAAGCAATATAAGTTCTTTTAAGGACAAATACAGGTGTAAAGTCAGTTACATGTGATGTAGTAAAAGCATCTGGTTCAGTAAGTTGGGAGGCACTGTTGGATATTTCTGGGGATTATGAGATTGGGAAAGTATTAAAGAAGTATTATGAGATGTCTTGGGTAAAGATTATAGTAAACAGCTTGTTAAGAAAGTAAAAACTGAAAATGGGTGAAGCGGGGGTGTCTGATGAGTATATTTTTATTTGTGCTAGTAATAAATGTAATAATACAAACATGCATTTGTGAAATGAGAGAAGTAGGATGGGAAATGGAAAAAGCTGAAATACCACCTGTGTATCTTTTATATGCAGATAATTTAGTTATTGCAACAAAACATATAATCTGGATGAGGGAAACTGTGACAAGGGTGGAAAAAAGGTTAAGTAAAGCTGGACTAAGGTTAAATAGGTAAAAATAAAGGGTTTAAAAAAGAAAAAAAGTAAAGGGTTTAGAGACATAATATAATCTAGATGAGCAAAATTGTGACAAGGACAGAAAGAAGGTTAAGTAAAGCTGGACTAAGGTTAAATAGGTAAAAATAAAGGGTTGAAAAAGAAAAAAAGTAAAGGGTTTAGTGACATAATATACTCTAGATGAGTGAAATTGTGACAAGGACAGAAAGAAGGTTAAGTAAAGCTGGACTAAGGTTAAATAGGTAAAAATAAAGGGTTTAAAAAAGAAAAAAAGTAAAGGGTTTAGTGGCAAAGAATATAAACACAATATATTTTACTAGAAATGAGATAAACACATCAGCAATCAGGTTAAAGCAAGTTGCCAACTATTGTGAGACAGAGAGATAAAGCTCTGACATCTCAGCTCTGTGAAAGCTCTGACAGCTCAGCTCTGTGAAAGCTGGCAGAAGGGTAAGAGTGAACAGTGTGCTGATATGCCATCCTGGGGGATGTTCAACTGTTACTTGGTATCAGAAGTGAACAAATACACTTGCAGAAGTAGAGAGTTTGTGTGCTTAGAAGTACAGAAGTATAGTTTTGCTAACAAAAACAGCAGACTGTAAGAATCACAGCCACCGCTTCCTTTCTTGTTTTCTAGGAAATATATATATATATATATATATATATATATATATATATATATATATATACACACACACACACACACACACACACACACTCCCTAAGTACCCCAACGTTCCTTATATATATATATATATATATATATATATATATATATATATATATATATAAATATTTAAAACACACACACACATATATCTATCTATCTATATATATATATATATATATATATATATATATATATATATATATGTGTGTGTGTGTGTGTGTATACATATATATACTTTTTCCGTTTTTTCCATCACCCCTTAACAGATCCTGAATCACCAGAAAACACTGCATCTCTGTGGGGGCCACATGTGGGAAAGACACCTAACCATAAAGGGCCATTATCCTTGCAACCAATGAGGAGTTTGTATTCTTGTCTGAAACTTCCCCTTCTGCATGCCACAAGGAGTGGGGGGGTGCTCCTGTCCCAATGACCTCTCTGTCTGGCTTCACTACTTCCTAAAACTGAGCTGTCAGTGTCTCAGGGCTAAAAATTAACTGTCCTCAGGCTGGGAAACTGCTTGTCATCCCCAGCATCACAAAACCTTACTATTCAAATGCAGTCTGTAACGGCATTTCTATTAAGCCTTAACGTCCACCCCTAGTGACTGATGTAAGCATTCCTGCCATCATGTGGGCCTACTTTGTGTTCCCCTTGCACATACTTTTCTCATCCCCACACTCAATGAAGGGCTACCTTCATAAGTTTGGTACTGCCAAGTGCAAATTTTATTTATTTTATTTTATTTTATTTGAAGTTTGGTTGCCAGGATGGTCCATTGGGCCGAATGAGCCCGTCTTCAATGGAGTCCTGAGGAGAAAAGCTCCATGGATACAATATATAAAAACATAGTGAATATACAATATATAAAAGCATAGTAAAAATGCAAGAAGAGTACATTTAAGCCAAAGTAAATCATAACACACATAGAAGGTAAAGCATAACAATATGTAACAATTCACATGAGTTTACAAATGCCCAATCATGTGCAGCCTTTCATCTCCCGTGAGCCTCCACTGTGCACACCAGACTGTAAGAACCACAGCCACCACTTCCTCCCCCCAGTATGGGTAAGCTGCTGTTTGATTCTCACTCCCACTCCCTTCTCAATTCCATGAGCTCCTAAGCTGTTACTCAGACTCTTGTCATCTGGTCATAATCGGGGCTTCATCCCATTACTTCAATGTTCAACTGTTACTTGGTATCAAAAGTGAACAAATACACTTGCAGAAGTAGAGAGTTTGTGTGCTTAGAAGTACAGAAGTATAGTTTTGCTAACAAAAACAGCATCTGTGATGTCAGGAATTTTAATTCCACCTCAGAGTCTGGTTCAAATTCAAGTACAGGCAAAGTCAACTTCTCTGGTATAAAGTTTAAGCCCCGAGTGGGCACTGGCTGTTTTATTGGTCATAGTTAAAGCAAGCTTTTCAGAAAGGTCTTGTATACTTTAAAAGATGCCAAGGAAGAGTTGTTTAGTCTCTGACAGAAATTAGAAATAACTTAATTATATTTTTAAAAAAGAGTAGTGTAGGCCAGAAAAACAAGAACTACAGCAGAAAAGAGATCCAGATCTCTGGATGTTACCAAAAGGGAAGACTTTGTTGATTTACTTTTGTAAATTATTCTAGTGGAAGTTTTATAAGACTTGCTGGAGAGATGGGTGAGATGTGACATGAACGGTTGCAGAAGGAGAGGCTTCTTCACTAGGTAAGGCCACAGCAGGGGAATCCAAACTTAGCACAGCCAAAATAAGGATGAGAATGACTTTGTTTTTAGTCTAGTTGGCTTTCCTGATAAACATCAGAATAAGGGGAAATGGAGGAAAAGCAAGCTGCTAGATTTGTTCCAGTAAACAAACAGGCTGCAGCAGAGCTCATTCCAATGGTGAAACAAAGGTCTCACCTTAAAAAAAACTTAGGGACCACTCATGTGGTGTCATAAAAACCTGCAATTACGCCTCTCCATCACAGAATTGGCTTAACCAAGGAAATGAGTTGCTATTAGAAAGTAATGAGTTGAAATAGTCTAGTCTCAATGTTTTAGACCTCCTGACTCAGGAGGTAGGACTGTGTGCCACCTGCTTATTGATATACCAAACCATAATTATGTTGTTGATGTGGATGGCTACGAAACCTTGAAAGAGAATATATCCTGGAAGGCCTGTAATATCAAGAGGTATGCTTTAATTTCCAGAATAAATTTTTTTTGCGCAGTTTGGCCTCTGTCTGTGACCACATTCTTTGGACTGCCTATCCTAAGCAATGTCCCCCACTCAAACACAGATTCATCTGTGGTGAATGTCACTAGCAACATTGGGGGGGGGGGACTGCCCAGAACGAAGCAGGGATAAGTGAAGCCACCAAGCACAATGCTGGTTGCTGGCACAAGAGATTTTGACCAGAGAAGACATGGAAGCAATCCACTGAGATTATTGACCCTTGACGATCCACTAATGAACTTATGAAGTCTAGGAAAAGCATACATGAAGCCACTTCTTAATGCTTCCCTCAAGTTAGAAACAAAGCAAAAAATAATTAGGAAAGGGCCTCAAATTAGGGACACTTTTTAAATGTTGGAACTATTACCACAGAACTTTTTAAAAATAATTTGCAATTTTAGAAGGGAAGGAGCAAAAGATGGAGAACAAATTGGGCTTTCTCTCCAAAATCTGGACAGTTCAGCTGTATGGCTAGCAACCTGAGACACCTTGCTGCTGTTAATGACATTAATAATATCAGTGATAATACATGTGAATTATGGATGAACCTATCTAAGAGAGAAATTACTCAGTAAGACTGAAAGTCCAAGTGATATCTTATTAACTGTAGCGCTTGCTAAGGCTTCTTTTGTGATTTTTTAGTGTTCATTTTGATCCCCAAGGACTGAAACAAAAAAACAGAGATGCTATGGGTTCAATCAGTTTCTCTTGTGTGGGGGCTGCAAGGAATCAGTCATCCATATAGGAGAAATGGTTGGTTCCCAACAGCCTCTGGTAAACACAGTGGAGGCTCACTTTGGGCACTGTGCTGAGACCAAATGCAGTGACTGAAACTGGAAATGACTGTCTCTGCCTTGGAAATATAAAAACATTCTGGACTCCTTTGCAAACCTGACATGCAGATAAGTGTCTTGGAAGGTCCAAACAGCATATCCATTCTTTTTTGATAGACAGTGAAGAAGAGAATGTATCATGACCATCTAAAAATTCTATAGAATGAACTTGCTTTAGCCACTAATCTTCAATATAGGCCTGAGGTCCTTTGTTTTCTTTGGAAGCAAAAATAATCCTCAGTAAAATCGGGACCATTTCTGGTGGGACCTCTTGGATTGCTCTTTTACTCAGAAGGTTTTGAATATCTGGCAACATTTTACTGAAGGAATGGGATATCCAGAAGGGGAAGGGAAGATGGCTGGTGATCAGACAAAAATGGAATTGTACATCTTCTGAATATGACTGTACTCATCCACTTGTTCTGTTTTATGGTCATTCATGCAGATAAGTGGAGAAATATTCAAAAATTGACTGTCTCCAGAGTGGGATAGACAGGCATTCTCTCAGGAGGTCCAAGTCTGACATGCTGAAGGAGTGCTGTCGAACACTTGGTTTTGCCAATTCACTGTGCTATGTGGGCAGCAGCCATTCTGGAAAGCACTGCATCTGAAATGACCTTGATCAGAACATTGTTGGAAATCCTACTGTTGGTCTTTTTTATACCACAGGTTCAAGGCACTCCTCTGTATATAGGAAGATGTCCACTGATGACTGGAGAACTTGAAACCAACTACTGCAAGTACCTTGCATTCCTGTTCAGTCTTTTCCAGATTCTTTTTACTTTTGGGCCAAACTTATCAGTTCCTGTACAACAGGCATTACAGAAAGCCACCTTAGAGGTGTCAGCCAAATAAAGCTGAAGCCAGGTATACCTGATGATAGCAATGCCTGACCTGGCAGCCCACACTGAGTCATCAAGAGCAGTACGCATTTATCTCTTCAAAATTAAACACAATTGACACATCTGACCCATTTTGGAGCATATGTCACAGTACAGCAACTTTTGTAAAGTGTGGGTCATTTCATCAGCCAAGTTGTGCTGAAAAATGGATCCTGTGAGCAAGGCATTTTTAAGTCCTGATCAAAAAGTAGTGGATGTGTAAACATGTTTCCCAAAATTGTTCATCACTCCATACAGCAGGGAAAGCAGGGGCATAAAGAGAATTTTGGAGAAGTGGGTTCTGTTGAAGGAGGACACAAATATACTTCATAAGGTGGGTGACAACCCAAATTTAGTGTATAAGAGTGGCCATAACTTAAGACAATAGTGGAACATTTTGTTACTGGGAACTGTTTTCCCACAAAGAACTGTAAAATAGCAAAATGTGGCTTCTGTTCCATTTGCAAATTTATAATGGTATGTGAAGAGCTCAAGGTCGGTAAGTGCACTTTCAAATTAAAAGGCTCATTTAACTGCCTCACTAGTGGTGTTATATATGCTGCTCTGTGCCAAAACTGTCCAGCACTTTACAGCAGTAAAACCAAATGTAAATTAAAAGATCATGTCTACGAACATATAAATGACAACAGAATTAAAAAGGGAACAAATGCTTTAGCCAAACATGCCACGGACACTCCAGTCATTTTTTTCAAATTTGTGATCACTGAGAAAATAACACAAAGTGAATGTAGGGGTCCATGGCAGTGGTATTTAGAAAAACGTGAGCTATTTTGGCAACTCAACCTCCATACTAATAGCTGTACCAGACTTAATGATCACACTTCCATTTGTCACTTACTTAATGCTTTAAAAAGATAAAATATACACTGCTTGTTAGTTCTCATTCTTCAGTTCTCTTCTTATAGTTCCTTATTACTATATCTTGTTCCCTATATGAATATTCTTTGTATATTTCTTTGAATCTTTTTGTTGTATAATAACACAAAATTTGGGAGCAAGTTCTTTATGTTTTTTATTTTGTTATGCTTTTTACATTTCTTATGCCTTTCATGATTTGTTTATGGTTTGTTATGTCAAACTAAGTTTAGGTGACATCTTTCAGCAATAATTAAAAAAACATGGAACACTATGTAATTTAAGTTATGAAGTAAACACATTTAATAGGGGTGTATAGCTTTAAATTTCATGAATGAACAAGAGACTGGTTCTCATGTGACCTAGGATGATTATATAAGCTTGATTTCAAATGTGTTTGGACTTTTACTGTTTTATCTGAAAAAGTTTTGCATTTATTAAAATGTAAGCACTAAAACCAAATGTTTCAACAGCTTTTGAGTGTTTTTTGAAAGTGTTTCCTG
Source organism: Protopterus annectens (assembly GCF_019279795.1). NCBI lineage: Eukaryota > Metazoa > Chordata > Ceratodontiformes > Protopteridae > Protopterus > Protopterus annectens. Next base: position 643,139,414 of record NC_056736.1, read on the forward strand.
CTGGAACTGCGAGTTGGAAGACCTGCAGTAATGTACTTTTCTTCTTGTAAACTTTGTTTTGGAGCCAATTTAAAAATTCTTTCAGTAAATGTAAACATTATAAAATACAATAAGAAAGATAGGGATTTTAGAATGGTGCAATAAATGTGATCTAGACATAATTGTTTTGCCATACGATTTCTAATAACCGATGAAAGATTTTACACAGTAAAAATATGGGATGGAGAGATAATATGGAATTTGGGAAATAAGAGGTGTTCAGGAATAGTACAAGAGTAGTAAAGTCTTGGGATGGTATGTTAGAATGGGAAGATCAACCACTGTAGATTTACGATGGCAAGGAAAGGTTTACAGGATTACAGCTTTGCATTCTTACGTTATCCGTAAAGAAAGGGAAAACTTAATTCAACAGATTATGTTGTAGTAAATATGGTTATTTTCGATTGTGATTTAATTGGCAATAGAAAAAAGAATGGAAACAACATCAGAAAAATGAGAGAAGTTATAAAATGTGGTAAACTGGTAATATGGAATATAAAATTAGGGATGTATAGAAGAGGTACGCTAAAATCTGAGATTGCTTATTTTATAATATCTGAAGAAATAAGTATAGCAGAAAGAAAAGTTATCGTAACAGGATTTATAGATCATTTGGCAATATGGATGGAAGTAAATGAAAACAAATAATATAGTAGAATAGGAAAGGGAATAAAAAGAATAAATAAAAAAATGGAAGAAAAAGAAAGGAATTAATTATACAGTTATGGAGAGATCATGTTACTATAAGGGCATTTTATGTTAACTGGTCAGAATAGTGGATTTTTTAAAAGAAAATATACATAAAATATAAAAAATGTTTTTGTTTACAATGGCAGAGTAAGATAAAGATGGGAAAACAAGGATATGCAAACATATATAAAGCTGCATTTGACAATTTAGAAAACAATGTCAGAGAATATTATAAAGAGAAAGAAGTACATAAAAGAAACTACGAAAAATTACAGAATTACTATATAAGCAAAGATATTTACTGCAAGAAAAAATGAAGAAGTATTATTATATTTAAATAAAAAAGAATAGCAGTGTTAAGAGAGAATTGAAAGATAAAAAGGAGAAGTAAAAATAAGTCAATCTCAGATTATGGAAATTGCAGTAAATTATGTAGAAGAAATGATTATTTAAAAAAGAGAGAGATAACACAATAAAATATGAGAAGTAAAAAATTCTCAGAGCAACTTAATAAGGAAGTCGAAAAAGAAATTACTTTGTATGAAGTAGATAAAGTGCTTAAACATAGATCCAGCAGCAGGTCTAGGTGGAACTGGATTTGTAATGTCTAAAAATTCAGGAGAATGGCAAAATGAATATTTATTATATGTTTTGACATAGTAGTTATACAAAGGTTTGAATCATAACAAATTGTGTAGTGGATTATTAAAAATTTATAAGGAAAAAAGGAGAAAATTAAGATATAAAGAACTGGAGACCAATAGTTGTTAAATAATGCAGATAAGATATTTATGAAAATAATACAGAACTGATTTGAAAATAAGATGGAACTTATAATGGACGAAAACCTATATGGTATGAAATGAAAAGGGTGTCAATAATTATTAATGATAGTAACAAATAGTGAATGGTATTCTATATAGAAGAGAGGATGTAAAACTTATGGTAGGTGATATTAATAAAGCTTTTGATTCAATAGAACATGAGATGTTATGGGAATTAATTAAGATGTATAATTTAGTAAAAAAATTAAAGTTTGTATAACAGCATATGGCAATAAAAAATGAGAATGTTGTTAAAAGTTTGGCTGAGTAAAGAAACAGAAATGAATAGCTGTATAAGACAAGGATGCACTATGAGTAGTATTTTATTTGCTTTAGTTATGAATATGGCAGTTAGTGAGGTCAATTGTAAAATGAAAAATGCAAAATATATACTGCAAATGACTACAGAAATTCCAGTGTTAATGATATATGCAGATGATATTACTACAACTAAAAACAGTGTATGGATGACAGAAATTATACTTTGTGTAGCTGATTGAAAGAAATAAGCATGTCATTAAATAAAGATAAAAGCAAAAAATCTGGAGATGCAGTAAGAATTCTCTGCATTAGGCATACATTTTGGTAAATAAGGTAAATAGAACACAATGGGAAACATTATTAAAGGAATTAAAAGAAATTTGTTTTTTATGGAAAACATATAGATTATCTTATAAGAAGAAAGTGACCTTGATAAATTCGGTATTAATCGGTAAAATGGCATATTTATCAAGTGTGTTTATGATTCTGAAAATAAATTCAGAAACAGTCATTAGAAGTATTTTTTCACTTATATAGGACTAAATTCAGTTAACAGAGGAATATTTTACAGGACAAAGAAGGAGGGGGGTGACTAGATCTGTTAAATCCAGTGGTGTATGCAGCATCTTTAGAAATGTATAAAGTACCGAAATGGATAAATGAAAAAAACAGAAATTAGTAAGAAGATTGTTTAAATATAAGAATGAATAATTATGAGAAATAATAAGAAATAAGAGAATAAAAGATTGTCTTAATAAAGAAATAGAGAATTATCAACAAAAGATAAAAATGTGGAAAATAAAGATTGATACAAAAGAAAAAGAACGAAAACATGTTATAAATATAATGAGACAATGTTATTGTATTAATCCATGAGAAACTGTACAAGAGGATAAGATAAAAGCAAAAAAAGAGAAAAATAGTGTAATAGTAATAAAGTAGAATGCCATGTTTTTATGGATATTAGGAATAAAGAAATTACAGTAAAAGGTATCATAAAAAGTGTTATATAAAAACTAAATATGAGGAACCACATTTATGTTGTGGTGAAGAAGAAACCACAAAACATTTTTTTTTAAATGTAAGAAAGTAAAAAATATGGGAAAATTATGTGCAGAATATTTTTTGGAGATTTTACAGATAGCAGCACTAAAAACATGGATATGACTGAATATGGGTACTATAAGAATAGCAGTACAGAATCAAAAATAAGATTAGACAAATATGGTTTTCTGTCAAATGGGGAAAATGGAATGAGAAAATAAATTAAATGACATTTAATGGGAAATGGATATTGTCAATAATATTAAGAAAATGTAGATGGTTATAGAAAAAAGAGTGGGGGTCTAATATAAAAAGGAATTCATAAGAATGAAAGGTTCTGCATATAACAATGAAACTACGTAAATAATTGTGTAATTTTATAAAAAGGTAACTCCACAAACCACCATAAACAATTGTAAAACAAAAATAAAACTTGTGGTTAACCACTTTTGTCCCTAAATAGGGACTTCATCAGAACACATTAACAATCCAAATGATCTATTTTATATATCCCCAGTAAGTCACATGACCCATTAACTTCAATTTACTCAAAAAATTAACTGATCCCTAGTAAAATAATAGCTGATATACCAGACTTAAAGACCAAACATCTTTGCAAAGAATTTATATAAAAAATATACACCAACTATTATTTTTTTGGAGAGGGGTTGGTCAATTTGTTGAGTAAACTGAAGTTAATGGGTCATGTGACTTGCTAGGGATGTATACAACAGATCATTTGGATTGTGTTCTGGTGGTCCATATTTAGGGATGAAAGCGCTTAACCATGTTTTATTTTTGTTTTACTATTGGTTTTGATTAAAGGTGTGCTTTGTGGAGCTGGTTCAAGGCTTTAATTTCACGTTTTTAATTCTATAAATATGTAAAAATGTAAATCTGTATATAATGTGCCATTTAAATAAGATGTAAATAAAGGACCCTAGTCTTTTTGATAGGTGCGTGGGATCTTTTAAATCCAACTAACCTACTGCCAACTCAAGCAGATGGGATTTCTGTTAAAATCCTACGCTCAAAGCTTGCACAAATACTTGCGGTCTTCATTTAAAGTGAGAAGTACATACGGTAAGTACTTCCTTTGTATAATGTAAGTGCTAATAAAGATTTTTATTTTTGCTTTCGTCTTAAAGGAAAAAGTAAATCTGTGTTTTATGTGATACATTTGACAAATACTTTCTCTGATTATGGAAAGGAAATTATGGGCCACTTGTAGAATTTATTCATGAACATAACTCATATAAACAAATAAACATACATCATTTGCACAGCACTCACATATACTCCCAACAAACATTCACATATACAGGTCCACTGCACAATCCTTCATTAAAAAGTATCTCTTCAATTATTACCTGTGTTTATTTATTCACCTATACACATTTTACTACAATGTTGTCCAAACACATTCAAGACTATTTTTGCAGCTCACAGCTTTAACGCTTTATGCTAAACTGACATGCTACCATTTGTCTGTATGTGCAAGCATACTGCACATAGCAACCTTCTCATTCATCCAGGCTCTGATCTTGTAAGCAGCCTTACTGTCTTAAGAAAACAAATTTATCTGCATATTAAGGTAATTTTGCATAACTCAGATTTTGAAACAGCACTACTAAATTGAATTCTACTATGCCAAAACTCAACCTTTTTACTGGTGTCTTTCACCAGCTTTATATAATACAGTAATGGTTTCCATATTTTGACAGCAAAAAATACTTCAAATTGTTGAACTACTTGAGTTATCACTATCACTTTTCCTTCCCTATAACATTTCTACATGGAGAAGAAATATAGTTCTAAGCAATGCATACATTGTAACAGTAGATATGTACTTTATGCAGCTACTTGTACTTTATGTAATGTGTTCTACGTTAGTTAAACTTTTAGACAGTTGCATGACCAGATATATATATATATATATATATATATATATATATATATATATATATATATATACATATCCATGCTGACATAAAATGTAATACTAACAATTCTTTGCATGAACAGAATGTTTGCAAAGAGAAAACTGGTTGTACACTTAATGTACTTAAGAGGTCTTATTCCATCACAGCAGCAAAGATTTTGATAATTTATTATAATTAAAAAATATATATAGCACACTCTAGTAAATGCTAAGTTTCCAAGATACAGAAGACTACTTCTATAAAGCCCTTACTTAAAGCAAAGCTATTAAGGCATTACATAGCCAAATAAATAGTTATTTTAATGTTTTAATGACTTTGACTGATTATAATTGGTTGCAGCTGTTTTACTGATACTGTTATTTAGAGTTGTATAGCAAGGTCCTTCTAGTATGAAGGAGTACATTAGCATGAAAGAGCTCTCTGAAGTTCATAAGGAATTCATGAAGTGCAGACCTGTGCTACAGAGGACATCGTACGATAAGCAGTAAATATAACACTACATGTAATAGCCAAAAAGGGGACATGTGTTCAACAGAACATGCGACTCAGCTAAACCTGGAAGTGTAATCCTACTGTACAAATAAACACAGACAACTGGATAAGTGATCAGATTTAAGCACTGATAATTAAAAAAAACACACACACACACACACACACACTAAAAACATAAACAGTAAGAAACATTTATGAAATAAGGTAACTACTTTTGTCTATCTTATATAGACTTATTTTTAACAAAGATGATATTTTATTCACGGTTGGTCAACACTAAATTGGACTGATTTTATTAGGGATGCCATTCTGTAGTAGTCTGTAGATATGTCAGATCTGAAGATGCCTGTGTCATGTAAGAATAGCCAAGGCACGTATGATAAGATAATGCAGCTCAGACATGACATCTACTGACAGAAAATGTCTCTTCAAAGTGAATTGAATGATTAAGAGTACGGTCCCCAGACGACATTTAGACATCAATATGATACAAGACCACCTATCACCCCTATACTCCAAAGGCATCCTGAGTAAGTTATCAATGGAACATCAGAAAAGTGACTTTAAATACAGGGCAGCAAGCCACAAAATGTGCAGTAAAAAATAACTACATATGCTCTCTGGAACACAACCACATTCTAACCCATGTACCTAATTGATGCTTATTTCTTTCATGTTTATTTTATTTAATTATTTACTTATTTACTGCTTCTAAAATTAGTATAGCAAAAGTTTAGTCTTAAATAAAAGCAAGTTGTTTTACATCAAGATGTAACAAAAAAGTGGTCTAAACTGGCTACAGATTCTTATATGAAACATATTAGATGTTTCCAAGCCAGTAATTCTGTTATTTTGGATTACAAACATTTAAAATGCCTTGCCAAAACAAAGGACTTCTGCTTTTTAAGCAGCTGGGCACACTATTATTAGGCTTTCAATTTCATTACAAAAAGGATGAATGTCACATTTTTTTCATTAACACCAGCTTGTGCAAGAAGTCTAGAATGTTGCCATGTGAAATTTATGCACAGTTGCCTTGTCTCTTAATGCTAAAGATGCTCAAAATGACAAAAGGAAGGCAAGCTTAAAACAGAAGGTACTGCCAGGTTTCTTAAGACGGCTCCACTGAGACCATGCTTCCTGTTTTTCATGACACTGCTAGCAGGTTCCACTGAACCTACCTTATCATTATGAAATTGTTGTTCTCTCAAAAAGTGGTCCCTTAGCTTCATCCTTTTTAGAAGGCTACACTGATTAAACCATTACCTAGTGCCTTTAATTTTCTTAAAGACTTAAAATACAATTAAATGAACAGCTAAAACAATACAATGGGTGTAGACAGGGAAACTGGTGTTCACTGTTCAGCACTACATGTTTTTTGTGGGCTACATACATTAACACTGCTTCACAGATGATTTCAGCTGAGCAAACAATATGCTCAGATCCTTTATGTTTTTTAACAAAACACCTGTCAAAGGTTGTGATTTTGTCAACTAGGTACTGCTGCCTTGGAGATCTAGGGCCAGACATTTAAAGAATCAGTTTTCATGACTCCAGATACTACCGATAAGTTTCCAGCACTTTCTTTTGGTGGCTACCTAAACTTCGCTGGTTTATGGAGCTAAGAATTCTTTACAAAATAAAAAACTTGAATCTATTTGGAAAAGAAAGATTTCTAAAAGGTTGAATCTTCACAGTCCTGCTGTTCTTCTACGTAGTTACAACTCCCAGGCTCAAAGACTGACTGTTCTTTACTTGCGTTATTTATGCATAAAGCTTAGTAAGTGTAGATTTTCTCTTTTTTTGTTGGGAGTGGGGGTCCTCCTCCTGTTTGACTTAAAATAATACCTGTGCATTCTTGAATTCTGGCATAAAAATATATTATGAAGGACTGCTGCTCCCTAAAATCCAACACTTTTGGCAAATGAGTCCCTTCAGAGATGCGGCAGTCAAATGTGGGTGACGTATGCAGGAAGCAAGCTGGGTACACATTATCTACTATGAAAGACCCCCCCCCCATTTCTCTGCACACAGCAGTAGGTTATCTGCTTACATCACCAATATTTAACAACTATTTTGTATATGTTACACTCTTCGACACGAGGGTCATTAGTGACTGGACTCTATTCCTTATCTAACCACAGAAACTGAGATATTTTCAGATTGCGAAGTTTTGTCCAATAAGACAGCCCTTTGGTTACCGGAGTCAGTCTGAACACAGGTCAAAGGCATCATAACTTCAAATTAAGTTGTGGCTTAATGGACTAGCAGGTATTATAAAACCCTATCCATGCTAAAAAGTTAAGACTATGTTTCTTCAGTCTCACCATCATAACAATCTCACTTAAATTCTTATGAATGCATGTAACTAAAGGATTTTTACTACACTGATCACTTAAATGTTCTGCCCTACGATAAAACCATTAGTAAGCACGGTAAATGTAAACCTGGACTTTTAATCAGATTAAAGATTTTCCTACTAGTCGAGTACACTATTTCTAAATTCTGTAACTCATAAAAATAGAATTATCTTCTCTTTAATAATTTATATTGCACAGCTATAGGCTGAATTTACTGAACTTAGAAATCTTAGTAGCTTGTCTTAAAATACATTTTTGCCATATCATTTGATTTTTAATTTTATTTTGATTTGTTTTGTAGTGCACTGAACTGACTATTTTCAGACACAGCTGTGTAATGGTATCAGATGAAAGAAAATAATTTTCATCACTGCTAAAGATGTGAGATGTGAGACATGAGTAGGTGTTATTAATGTACATGTGAATATACACGGGAATAAAGTTATATATATATATATATATATATATATATATATATGTGTGTGTGTGTGTGTGTGTGCATTATATATATATATATATATATATATATATATATATATATATATATATATATATATACACACACACACACACACACACACACATATATATATATATATATATATATATATATATATACACACACACACACACACACACACACACAGACAGACAGACAGACATGTATACACGTGTATATATATATATATATATATATATATATACATACACACACACACAAACACACACAAAAATATTAAAGGCTCTTTTAACCTCACATTATATCGTTTTGCATCTTTTTCTTTCAACATTTCTTTATTAAAACACAATTCATGCTCAAAATGAATAAGAGATTACATGCGCAAAAAAGGGCACACTACAAAACTTTATATAAAGTTATGTTGGAGTGAACTGATGGAGAACAGATGATACAGGAGCAGTGATTACAGAAGCAGATAGAAAGTTAAGTGATGTGACTAGATTGGGGGCAAGAGCATTGGGCTTCTTTAAAGGAGGTATATTTGCTGTCAGATATATAAAAATGACATTTATTTCACGTACAAGGGGAGTGACTGTCATAGAGTGGGGACAATAGTGGAAAAGGAACATTATGTACAATGAAGTTTAGTGATGGGGGGTTGATTCACAGTAGCTTCTGAGGTTCTAAATCATATTTTTTTCTGTTAGTTTAAAGGTTAAAGGTGAGAATGTGAATGGTTAAAGAGTTGTGCTCCTAATAAGAAATCAGCTCTGTGTTGCTGCAGATATTGTTGGGGATTGTTTGGAGGGTGTCAGAATTTTTTTTGAGGCTGCAGTAATGATAGGAGGACTTCTTTTCTTGTGGCAGATCTTGCTGGAAAACTGAGGTAGAAGAAATGTTAACGGCCCAGAAAAAGAGTGAGTTAATTTTTTTCTTTCAGTTGATAGCTGAAGTTAAGGTTTTAGTCAGGTTATATTTAAGGCTTTTGAAAGTGGCAGTAGTTTCAATGATGGTGTTGTTTAGGTCCAGAATATGTATGCTTTACGGGGATGGGAGATTTTTTGAGTTGTTCCACACTTTTAGTTTTGGAAGGGATAAGTATTAATCTGTGAATTATGAGCCATTTATGCAGTGAGCAGAGGTCAGACTGAAGTTGTAACAATGTCTGAAAGGTTGGGAGAGGATCTGTAGATAACATGGTTATCTGGATACAAGCTCTTAGGAAGATAGCAAAGATCATATGGAAGTTTGCTGATAAAGATGGAAAACTGCAGAAGGGCAATGATGGATCCTTGTTGGACACCTGTATGAGGAGAAGCTTTTTAAGAATAAGGATTCCATAGTAATTTTAAAGCATCTATTTGACACAAAGTCTTTGTACGAAGGAAGAGTATCTGTACTACAACCAATTATTGTTTGTTTATCAAGGAGAAGGCTGTGGTCAATGAGATCAAAGGTCTTTGTAAGATCTACAGAATGTACCTATGACATTGCGTTTGTCTGTACTAAGCAGTACATCATCTGTTAAAGACCAAAGTGCTGTCTTGCTAACCCATCCTAGTCAGAAGCCATGTTTTTGAGGGAGAGTGGATGATAATGCTGGAATTAAGTCAGTTGTGTGTATGCAATTTTTTCAAGGATTTTACCTAAGGCGGGAAGAATGAACACTGAAATGACGTGGGAGGTGTTTCAGGATGCATCTGTTTTGGAAATGGTTTAATATGTGTGTTTTTCCAGATGAGGGGGCATGATATTTTTGGACAGACAAGACTGTAGATATCAGTAAGTGGAAGGGTGAGATGGTCTCTGAAGTGGTAAACAAGAGCTTGCGGGTGTGTCTGTGTAGATGTTTTCCAGCACTGAGGAGACCTCCTTTGGTTTATCAGGTTGAAGTAGATATGGAAGGCTGTATGCTGGAAGGGGCGGGGTTTGAGTGTTATGGTTGTTAAGTTCAAATTCTTTATACCTATAGCAGTCGACTAGCATTATGTAACAGATTCAGCACAGTTATGCTACAAATATCTTCACATATAAGGATGTTTTTTTTTTTTTTGTTACAATTCATCTACAGGAAAAACAATTTTTTTAAATATAGCACTCTATGCTAGTAACATTTTTTTACTGTGTGTGCCAATTGGGAACAGTCTGTTGTCCCTGTGCCATAAAGCAGGCAGCCAGTTCACTGAGGGATTGGTGTTGTGGAAAGTGCTGGGTACCATGGCAAAACAAACTCAAAAATGGTTATATTACACAATGGGAATGGCATGGATGCTGCATAAATGTGAGCACAGACTGCTTATTTCTATTCTTTCAGTTTTTAGCATTCTTGCTTTCGGCAAGACACCTTTAATATGAAGTATTTAGCATGACTATTCACTTGCTTGATAATATACCACGGTGGTGGTGCTGCAGTAGCGTTGTCACCTCACAGTAAGACGTTGTCCTGTTCGATTCTCAGCTAAAGCGTCTTCTGTGTGGAGACATGCATGAATGGGCATACCTTCGCTGAAGGTTGTACGTCAGGGCTGGCAACTCGGTACGTAAAAATCTACTGCCAATCATTAGCGGACTGGAGTTCCGCTGTGGCAACCCCTAACCGGAACAAGATGAAAGATACAACATTCACTTGTTTGATACTTCAAAGTATTGATTAAAAATACATCTTTCGTCATTTGTAAATGTATGCGTGTCTCCTACGCAGACATTATAAACTGCCAATCAGTGGAATAAAAGCACATGGGAAATAGCTCTTCTGTTCCTCAAATCACACAGGGACCACCCTTTATCTTATAGGTTCACATGTGTGCACTAAGCTAATGACGATAAGGGCCTCTTTAAGCCTAGCCATGCATCCCAAATGTCTGACAATGTCTGGTACCCTTAATAAGTGCAAGCAGGGGTTGAGAGGTGAAACATTTACAACCAGGGGCCTGAGAGATGAACCGTTTACAAGTTGCCTGTGTCCATTAGAGATACAGGTATCAAAACCAGGGACGAATGCCCTGTTTCCCATCCAACTGTCCAAGTTACACTTGAATTGGTTTAAGGAGGAACTCTGCTTCACATGGATGGGGAGCCTGTTCCATAGACGGGGTAGTATGCCCTGTATTCTTTTAGTGAGGAACCTCTATGGATGTTCCAATTGTTAGATGTGCCTAGTTATATAAATACCAAAGGTAGCATTGTAATCAATGATACATCTGATGAATGCTGAATACAGTAGAACAATGGCCTCCTTAGACCTAGATTCCACACCTTGTAAGTTGAGCAGCATAGAATGATTTCCTCACTAATGTAGACATATGATGATCAAATACTCAATTACTGACAGTGTGTGTCCCCAAGTCCCTGACTATTATAGGTTCATAGGTTCATAGTTTGGTACTAGGCTATCTGCCCTAGGGCATTTATAAGCCTAGCCAGAGTGTGTTTGGCTTTCACCACCCTTTTAGATAGTTGACTGTTCCTCTGTATAGTGGGTCACAGAAGATAGCCCTTAGTTTACTGTGCCTCTGTCTAGTAGGTACACAGAAGAGATCCCCGGGGCGAACCTAGGATCTCCCATCCACTCATCAAGATTTCTCTTGAAGAGGGCTATTGAGGGGCTCAGCCTAACATGGATTAGGACCTTATTCCAGAGTGAGGGGAGCCTCTGGGATATGAATCTGTCCCTCCAGCATGTCCTATTTATTTCTCTACTGAAGTTTAAGTCCCTGGTGCATGTAGCTCTAAGGGATTTAGATTTCCTGAGGTGGATCATGTCCAGTAATTCTGGGTTGGACACGGCTTTATACGTCAGGCATAGATCACCTCTGAGTAGGCAGTAAGCAACTGAGTAGAGCTGCAGTTTCTTTAACCTGACTGCGTAGGGCATCTGTTTGAGTCTCTTGATCCTCTTGGTGAGGTACTTTTGGGGTCTTTCTAGTTGCTGCAGGTGTCTGGAAGGTACATCACAAACGGGGCATTGTATTCAATTATGGGCCTGATGAGTGATGAGTAGAGGGGCACAATGACCTCTCTTGATCTAGATGTAAACCCTTTTGTGATAAGGTGGGCTATATAGAAGGTTTTTCTAACCACTTTGGCAACGTGATTGTCAAAGGAGAGGTTGCTATCTACTTGGGTCCCCAAATCCCTAATTACTTCTTCCGTACTTAATGGATTACCACCTATGTGGTAATTTGTGGGCACTTTGTTTTTCCCAAAGGGGATGACTATGCACTTTTTTGCATTTAGCTTCAGGCCATGGCTCTGGCACCAGTTATCTGTCTCTGTGAGACCCTTTTGGAGGATGCTTGTGTCAGCTGGCGAGTCAATTATGGCACCCAGTTTGCAGTCATCTGCGAACTTCGTCAGCCATAATCCTCCCGTGTTAGCCTGTACCTCAGAGAAATATATACCGAACAAGAGAGGTCCCAGGACTGAGCCTTGTGGGATGCCACTTGTAACTGGTTTGGAATCTGACATGGCTCCTGCAATTCTGACCAAGTGGGTTCTATCCCTGAGCCAGTTTGCAACCCATCTTATGACATGGGGGTTGATATTTAAGCTGGTGAGCTTATTTATGATGCCTGAGTGGGGTATTGTGTCGAAGGCTTTTGCGAGGTCCAGGTAGGCTGTGTGGACTACCTTCTCCTCATCTATGGCCTTGGTGACTGTTTCAAAGAAGTCGACCAGGTTCAAGAGGCAAGATCTACCCTTCACAAAGCCGAATTGGGTAGGATCCAGTGTTTGGAGGTTCCCAATGTCTCTGTTTATGAGTTCCATGATGATACGCTCCATAGCTTTGCAGACCAGGCTAGTCAGGCTTATAGGGCGATAGTTCCTGAGATCCGTTGTGGCACCACCTTTCTGGAGTGGGACCACTGTTGCTGTACGCCATTCCTTGGGTACATATCCTGTAGTGAGGCTGAGACTTTACAGTGACTTCATGTGTAGGGTTTAGTTCTTCTTGGTGTTTGTGTAAGACGCAGCCCGGGACTCCGTCCGGTCCCATTGATGCTGTTTTTTTGCTTTGGAGACAGCAGCTCTCACCTGTGCCTCTGTGATGTCAGGGAGGCTACGCTCTGATGGGATAGTCATTTGCTCTTTTGGGGGGAAAGGAGGGGAGAAGTTTGCACTGAACCTATCTGCCAGGATGTTGGCAATGTCTGTGGGTTCAGTGTATTTTTTGTCATTTTGCACTAACTCAGAGCATATCTGGGAGTTGCCACCCAGGTTCCTGACATAACTAAAGAAGGCCTTGTGATTTTCTTTAGTGTCTTGTGCAATTTCTCTTTCGAATCTGGCTTTATTTGATTTTATGGGGGACCGTAGTTTTTTGCTAGTACTGATCAGAGATGCCTTCCCTTTCTGGGATTTTGCTCTGTCATGTAGTAGCTTCCTCCTCCTGTTATATAGCTTGTTGATGGCTGAGGTCCACCAGACAGGTCTCTTGCCTTTGGAGGAGTGGGTCTTGGTTTTATATGGGATAGCATGATCCATGCATTCCCATAGGTGTCCACAGGATGCGTCTGTAAAGGATTCTGCAGTTTGGGCCATATTTTCCACTGGCCCAGGGGCTTTGAAGGATTTCATCTTGGTTTTAAGGAGTGTTAAGTTTGCTTTTGAGAAGTTCTTCACTGTGGCTACCTTGGCCGGGGGCGGGGTCGGGATATGGATGTCCAGTGAGATTAATTTGTGGTCAGATCTTACCAATGAGAGGTATACCTCAGGTATGGAACATAGAGTCCCCATGTTGGTGATGATCAGGTCCAGTATGTTTTCTCCTCTTGTGGGAGTGGTGACCATATACCATAGCATTTGAGTTTATAAATTGTAAGAACCGCTGGGCAAGGGTGTTGGGGCTTGAGTAGTGCTCCCAGTCTATGTTTGGGTAGTTGAAATCACCCAATATAATGGTGTCTGGAGAGACCTTCATATTCTCCAGTGTTCTCAGGAAGGCCGAGTGGGGTTCATGAGTTTGGGAGGGTGGTCTGTAGCAGGCTATAAACTGAAGGGCAGTTTTGCCTACTGTTAGCTGCACATGGATGGTCTCCGATGCTTCATGCATTGCCACTAATATTGGGTCGACTCTTAGGGGTGTGATGTCAATATGACAGTTACCAGGGATGGATGACCTCCTTAAGGAAACTATTATGCATTTCTTAGCATTTGGCTTTAGTCCATGGCTGCAACACAAACTATTTGTCGATGCCAGCCCTTCCTGCAGAACATCTGTGTCGGTGGGGGGTTCTATGACTGCTCCTAATTTGAAATCATCTGCAAATTTAGTTAGCCAGAGACCCTTGACATCAGCCTTGACTTCACAGAAGTAAATGCCAAAAAGGAATGGTCCCAAACCGATCCCTGAGAGACTCACTTGTGACTGGCTTCTTTGTAGAGGCAAAGTCCCAAATTCTAACTTCCTGGGTCCTGTCATTGAGCCAGCTGGCTATCCACTGGCCGACATACCGGTTTGTACCTAACTTCTTGAGTTTGTAAACAAAGCCTGAGTGGGGTATTGTGTCAAATGTCTTGTCCAGGTCAAAGTAGCAGTGTATCCCATTTTACCCTCATTTCATCCATTGATCTGGTGACCTTCTTAAAAAAATCTATCAGATTGAGTTGACATGACAAGCCCTTGATGAAACCAAACTGGGGTGGGTCCAGTAATTTATCAGTATTAAGAGCTTTCATCTCCTGTAATAGACTTCATCAGAATAAAACTACCTACTAAAAAAGAACCATTTAAATACTTTAAATTAATGACATCATAATTAAACCTCATTAATTCAAAAAAGTTTTATACATAACATTAAAGAAACCATGTCATAAAATTTTTAATACATTCAAAAACCCCACTAAAATTCACATATTAGACATATACATTCTACCTACTAAAAGTAATATAATATAAATTCACATACATAAATAAATATGTCATGTTTAAAATTGTATATATATATATATATATATATATATATATATATATATATATATATATATATATATATATATATATATATATATACATTTATTTATTTATATTGCTAAAATCTGTTAGCTCTTTCCAACAACATGGGAGCAATAGAAACAGTCTCATTCAGAGTGGAAACATTGCAGCTAACGTAAGCTGCCACTGAGTTTCTCTTTTCTTTAATAAATTCTTCCAATCCCCACCCCTAGGGTTCATTTTGACAATGTCCAATATTCCAAACACAAATTTCACAAAACCTGTACAAGTGAGGGAATGTTTATACAGAGCACTAGATAATTTATGATTTTTTATAACATTGTTAATGCTCATACACTCTGTTTTTTAACATATGTTCTGTTTTTCCCACATAATAGTGAGTACATGACACACATACTGCCAAGTAAATTAATCCAGTGGTATTACAATTTCCCTTCTTAAATGTAATTTTACTTTTGAAGTTATTGTTCAAAACCATACTACTCTGCTTGCTAATGTATGGGCATTGTGCACACATCCCACATGGTTTAGTGCCTAAACCCACCACATCATAGGTTCATAAGTATGTACTAGGCTATCTGCCCAAAGGCATTTATAAGCCTAGAAGGAATGTGTTGGCTTTCACTGTCCCCTTAGATTAGTTCCCTGTACCTCTGTCCAGCAGAGCCATTGAAGTGATTCCTGGGGTAAACTTTCTGTTTCCCATCCACTCGTCAAGGTTTCTCTTAAAGAGGGTTAGCGAGGAGCTCTGCCTAATGTAGACTGGAATCTTGTTTCAGAGCATGGGAAGTCTCTGGGACAGGAATCTATCCCTCCAGCACGTCCTATTTATTGTTGTGGTGAGGTTTAGATCCCTGGAGTGTGTGGCTTGAGGGGATATGGTTTTCTTTAGGTGGAGCATGTCCATCAATTCTGGGTTGGACATGGCCTTGTACGTCAGGCAGAGATCACCTCTGAGTAGGCGGTATGCAACCGAGTACAGCTGAAGTTTCTTCAGTCAAGCTGCATAGGGCATCTGCTTGAGGCCAGTGATCCTCTTGCTGAGGTACTTCTGTGATCTTTCTAGTTGTTGCAGGTGTCTTGTAAGGTACATCCCAAATGGGGCATTGTACTCTATGATGGGTCTGATGAGTGATGCATAGAGGGGCCCAATGACATCTTTTGATCTGGATGCAAACCCTTTTGTGATTAGGTAGGCCACATAGAAGGATTTTCTAACCACTTTGGCAATGTAATTATCAAAGGAGAGGTTACTATCTGCTTGGGTCCCCAGATCCCTTATTACATCTTTCGTATTTAGGGGGTTACCACCTATATGGTAGTTTGTGGGTACTTTATTTTTTCCAAAGGGGATGACTATGCACTTTTTGGCATTTAGCTTGAGGCCATGCTTCTGACACCATGTATCTGTCTCAGTGAGACCCTTTTGGAGGATGTTTGTGTCAGCCAGAGAGTCAATTACAGCCCCTAGTTTGCAGTCATCTGTGAACTTGGTCAGCCATAGTCCTCCTCTGCTTGCCTGTACCTTTGAGAAGTATATGCTGAACAGGAGGAGTCCTAGGACTGAGCCCTGGGGAACGCCACTTGTAACTGGTTTAGAGTCAGACCTAGCTCCCACTACTCTTACCATGTGGGTTCTGTCCGTGAGCCAGTTGGCAGCCCATCTCATGACGTAGGGGGTTTTGTTCAGGCTGGTGAGCTTGTCTATAATACCTGAGTGGGGAATGGTGTTGAAGGCCTTTGCGAGGTCTAGGTAGGCTGTGTGGACCACCTTTCCCTTGTCTATAGCCTTGGTAACTGTCTCAAAGAAGTCCACCAGGTTTAGGAGGCATGATCTGCCCTTAACAAAGCCGAACTGGGTAGGGTCCAGTGTTTGGAGGTTTCCTATGTCTCTGTAATTGAGATCCATGATGATGCGCTCCATAGCTTTGCAGTCCAAGCTAGTCAGGCTTATAGGGCGATAGTTCCCGGGGTCCATTGTGGCTCCACCTTTGTGGAGCGGAATAACCGTTGTTGTGGGCCACTCTGTGGGCACGTAGCCTGTGGAGAGGCTGAGTTTAAACAGTGTGTTTAACTGAAGGGATAGTTCATCTTTGAGCTCGTGTAGGGCGCAGCCTGGGACACTGTCCGGTCCCAATGATGCTGTGTGTTTGGCTTTGGAGAGGGCTGTTTTATCCTAAGTGTCTGTGATTTCATGAGCACTACATTCTTCTGGTATAGTTATGGGCCCTTTTGGGGGTGAGAGGGGGGTGAAGTTTGCACTGAACCTGTCTGCCAGGATGTTGGCTATATCAGTCGGTTCTGTGTATTTTGAGCCATTCTGCACTGACTCTGAGCAGATCTGAGAACTGCCACTCAGATTCTTGACAAAGCTAAAGAATGCCTTGTGGTTATCATTGGAGTCCATAGCAATTTTTCTTTCGAAGCTAGCCTTGGATGATTTTATGAGGGAACGTAGTTTCTTGCTGATACTGATCAGGGATGTCTTCTCTTCTTGGGATTTTACTCTTTTCTGTACTAGTTTCCTCCTTTTACTGTACAGCTTGTTTATGGCAGGGGTCCACCAGACTGGTTTCCTTTTCTTGGAGGAGTGAGTCTTGGTTTTATTTGGGATATCACGATCCATGCATTCTTGTAGGTGACCATAGAGTGCATTAGTAAAGGATTTTACAGCTTGGACAGTGCTATCCTTTAGCATGGGGGCTTTCAAACTTCACACCTTGGTCTTAAGTAATGTGAAGTTTGCTTTTGAAAAGTTTTTCACGGTGGTTTCTTTGACCAGGGGTGGTGGCGGAATGTGGATATCCAGAGTGATTAGTTTATGGTCAGATCTAACCAGCGAGGTGTTGACCACTGGTGTGGAACACTGGTCGCCCATGTTGGTGATGACCAGGTCCAATATGTTGTCACCTCTGGTGGGGGTGTTGACTAGTTGATCAAGGGCATTTGAGTTTATAAATTCTAGGAAATGTTGGACAAGGGAGTCTGTACTTCAATAGTTCTCCCAGTTAATGTTTGGGTAATTGAAATCACCCAATATCAGAGTGTTTGGTAGGACCTTTATGTTTCCCAGTGTTTCCAGGAATGTGGAGTGGGGGTCCTGGGACATGGTGGGCGATCTGTAGCAAGCTATAATTTGAATAGCAGTTTTGCCTGTTTTTAGTTGCACATAGATGATCTCTGAAGCATGTGCTGTGCCACTAACCTGGAGGTGTGGGTATCCTTGATGAATATGGATACTCCCCCGCCTTTTGTATTTCGGTCAAGGTTTTGTGGTCGAAATATATGGTATGAGTTGTAGCCTGGTAGTGCTGGGGTGCTCTCTGGAGCCTTAAACCAGGTTTCTGTTACTGCACATATATTGATTTTCTCCATACTGAGGAGTGCCTTGAGTGTGTGCATTTTGAGGTTTAGACTTCTGGAATTGAGTAGCATTACCCTCAGTTTTTTGTTACTTGTGCTATTTACGGTGGTGGGTTTGACTTTTGAGTCTTGCCTAAAAAAGGCACTATGGGGGTGGCAAGAGCCTTGGCCAGTATTCGAAAGCCTAAGGGTGACAAGTGCAAGCTGTCTCTAGTGAAGCAGAGTGGCTTGTCGAGTATGTAATCCCATGCTGACAGACATTGGAACCCCTTTGAATGACACCAGGAGCTTGGCCAATTGTTGAAACTGATCATTTTTTCTCTATACCATGGTATCATTCTTGGTGAGGACAGGATGCTACTCAGGGTCAGGGTCATACCGGCCTGGGCTATGTGATCAGAGATCTTCTCCATGTCTCTTTTCATGTAGTCCGGGGAGGTACGGCTCAGGTCATTCACACCAACATGGACAATGACAGAGTCATATATGTAGTTGTTCTGGAATGACCTGAGTGCTTGTGTTATATGGCAGATCCTAGCACCCGACAGGCAGCTAACAGTAACCTTCTCCTTGTTCAGCCTAGTGAGTGGGACATCAGTGTGCCTGACTATAAAGTCCCCTATTACTAGTGTGTTGTGTATGTTATTTTGCCTTAAGGGCTGTGACTGTGTGGCACACTGGTTTTGTGAAGTATGTGTTTCATGGTTTGTGTTGGGGGGTGGAGGTTGCTTGGATGTCTGCTTTGGAGGTCCCTGTTGCTTTTGCAGATTTTTATTTAGAGCCTCCGAGTATGCTTTTGTGTATTTATGTGTGTTTTTTGCCGGTGCTGGTTTCATAGGTCTATGTGAGACTGGTGGTGTCAAGCAAGTAATTCCCTTCTCCTCTTGACTGCCTAGTCCAGTCTTGGGTTGAAAGAGCTTAGCCTCCAGTTTGGCTGTATAATTGCATCTCTCGCATGTATTAGTGTTTGGTGGAAGGAGGAAAGGGTTGTCTGTGTACATGAGGAAATTGTAACATTGCTTCAAAATGCCAGATTCACCAGTTGGAATGGAGAGTACACCTGACACTGCCCTTTGGACATGCCTGGATAGGTACAGTGAAATGTTTTACTGATTGGCTGGTAAGGTTGAATAGAGAGCCTTGTCCTTCTCTACACTATAGGAGGGTCTAGTGCTAAGGTTTATTAGTGCTTGCTATGAATTTTGTGCAAGTGCAGGGATGAGAAGTGAATGTTTTGAGTGCTTAAGTTGAAAGTTTGTCTAGTTCCAAGGGAAAAATTGAACAGTAGACTTTGTGGATCCGGGAATACTTATACCCTAGCTAACCGGCATGCAAAACCATGCAAATGTGGGTTTTACAGCAGGGAAATGAAAGAGATAGAAATTAGCCCAAAATGGCCAATAAACTACTAATTTCTGGGCTGAAACCACTCCTCTAGGTTCAGATAGGCTGCTCAAAGCTCCCTCTCTCACAGTGAACAGAGAAACTTCCTTCTATCCAAGTAAGGTATGGGCAAACACAGAAACTTGTAACACAGCCCTGAATTCAGCACTAACCTGAAAACTGGACTATACTAGCTTAGAAAGGCGGGAAAGCAAGTATATTTTTTTGTTTTTTGGGGTTTTTTTTTCGGAAAATAAAGCAGATACAATCAAAAAAAACTTTAAATGCACAGAAATGGCTATCACACTTGACTGTGTAGCCTACAACAGTTAAACAGGTAATTTAAGCACAAAAACAACTTTGTTAAAGAGCAGGCAATATAATAAGCACAATATGTAACTGAAACAAGCTTTTTAAATCACAGAAACTCTAGAAAATTAGCGTTTAGGCGGAATTAGCTAAATGCAGCAAGAAAATGCAGAAAAATGATACTTAATCACTCCAAAAAATTCTATTTTCATTTCAAAAAGTTTTTTCAGGTTTAGACCCATCCTATTAATGAACATTGGTTTCTCTCCCACTTTAGTGAAAATTTCCCTGTTAGTTCTAAAAATATTCCAGTTAGATTACATCACTTTCTTTATACTATTAGTATTCCAGTTATACTGCAATACACAAGTTTTTTTCAAACTTTTTGATCTGAAGATCATCCCTGGAATGGTTCACACTTGTAGTGAAACCCACCCCCAGGAGTGGTTTATAAAAAAACACCCCATTTCACATATACTTCATTCAAAATTTCTTCTACTAAATATCTGGGGTATCCCCTATCTTGGAACATGCTGGAAACCTTTTCTAGTTCAGAGCCCAAATCCTCCAAATGTGAAGTCATACGGGCCACTCTGATGGCCTGACCCTTAACAATACTTCTCTTTTGTCCCATGGGGTGGTTACTTTGAAAATGAAATGCAAATATGCATTGCAAAAAGTGCCCTTTCTATATATTTTTGACCTAAAAGCATCAATTCCTTTCGAAATATAAGTATCCATGTAGTTTATACCTTTGATATCATACTGATATATAAAATCCAAAAAATCCGTACTAGAGTTCAAGTACTGAATAAGCCTGGGAATCTCAGACTCACTACCCTCCCAGAGGATAAAAATGTCATCCAAATAACGTACATACAACTTGACACTATCCCAAAAAGGACAATTTAATACATACTGATTCTCCCAACCCAGAAGGACCAAGTTAGCATACACAGGTGAACATACTGCCCCCATGGCTACACCCCTGATCTGTTGATAGTACTCTCCCTCAAACCATAGGAAATTGTTTTCTAAGACAATATTCATCATCTCACACACCAGTGTAGCCATGCCATGTTCCCGTTCGGATTCCTGAAATAACACCTGGTCAAACAACATGAGACCCTCCCCCTTGGGAATACTGGTGAACAAAACCTTAACATCTATTGTTAAAAAAATAATATTCTCTGTCCATAACTCTTTTTTTATTAAACCCCAAAATTCCCAAGAATCCTTTACTAAGTGGGGGGGTCTTGTCAACCACATGTTGTACACAGAAATCTATTAACACAGCTAAAGGACGAATTTTGGAGCCCCTGGCTGCCACAATGGGTCTAAATAGTGGTTTCAAAAAAAAGTACCACAGGGTCCCTTCTATACAAAAAGTCATATAACTCAACATCAATTCTTCCATTCAGCAGATATTCCTCAAGATATGAATCAATCCTAGAATAGGAAATATTAATTTGATTTCTAGAAACACCCAAATAGATAGTCTCATCAAAAAGTAAATTCTGTATACAATTCAAATAATTTAAACTTCTGTATGGCACTACTCCTTCCTCTTTATCTGGAACCATGACACAAATCTGTTTATCTTTCCTTAAATCCAACAAAAGATTAAATTCTCCCTCTGTTAAGTTACCCTGTCTCCTGTTGTAACCCTGAGCCATGCCATAAATATCTTCCAAGACAAGCTTTTCATATGTTTCTACTAAGGGGTGTAGGGGTGGATTGTAGGTACTTCTTTTTTTAGGTAAAGAAATAGGTTTATTGGAACTCACTATATTTTCATTTTCCTTATTGCCAAACATGATTTCAAAATTTAATTTCCTAGTATACATCTTCAATGCAAGAATATTTTCCACTAATTCACCCTTAGAAGAGGGAATGAACTTAATTCCCTTGGAAAATAAGTTGAAATAATCATCAGTAATATTTCTATCTGTGAAAGTATATATAGTGAACCCATCCTGTGTTTTCGCTATGTCCTGTGTTGTGTATGCTAATTCCTGTATCTGTTCCCATTGGGGTATGCAATCCTCCTCGGTGGGTAATAACACTTGCTGTATTCCCCCTTCTCTGTGAAATGCTGTGCTAGTCTCTCCGAGCATCTGACTACTGGAAAATCCTGTTTCCCCTCCCCCATTTCTCCATCCATGTTCCTAGTCTCCCCTCTTCTAACCACTTCACTATAGCTATTAGAATTCCTAACTTTTTCCCCATAAGGAACATAACGTTTGTTGTTAATTAATTGTTTAACAGGAGAGACCTGTTTGTTCAAATAATTTTTCTGGTCCCTATCCAATTTGCATTTTTTCTTTTGAAAAATATTATAACATCTCCTTTCCACTTTTTCAAGCACTTTGAAATACATTGCATTGTACTGAAAAAACAACAAATCTGTTTTAATTTTGTTATCCAGAACATGTACCTCTTTAGCTATCACATCCTTTTGCTTTTCATAGTAGAACACTGTTTTTCTAAGCAAATTCAACCCTATTTCGTCAAAAAACTGCACAAAATCATCAACAATTTTCCTTCATTGTACGTTATACCAAAGAGAAATTTATACAGTCTTAACCCTTGTGGTATGATTTTTAAACTAACACATTGATTCAAATATGCAATGTCCATCTGAAAAGTTTTGAGTTTAAACAGTCTCTTTTCAAGCCAATAAATCAAGTCCTTGAAGGAGCATGCATCAGTCCCTTCACTTTCACCAATATGCTCTAATGGAACTGCACCATCCTCTAAAAAGTTAAACTGTTTGCTCAATATGGTGGAAAATTTAGCATTAACACCTAACACCTTTGTGAGGTACCAGAACCACCATTAACAGTATTATTACTATAACCAGCAACATTTTTGTTGTAATGAACAGTACCTTGCAACGGACAACCACCGCCAGCGAATTAAAGCCACTGAACAATAATTTAAACAAAGAGGAAAAAGTAGAAGAATTCAACAAATTGTGGCTCCGTATCTCAGAAGCCACAGTTGCTTCCTGTTACAGTCCCGGAGCAACTCCCATGTGACCTGCACAGCCAATAGCATAGTCATTTCCTCTAAAATCACTAGGGGGTAATTTGAAATGGAACATACCCGAGTACTCGTAGAACCATGGCTATTAGTATGTACATGGGACTGTGTACCCATAACAGATTGCCCAGCAACTAGGCATAAACAATTTTCCTTCTGAGTAAAAATTTCAATTAATTTGGTAAGCTCTCCTTTCAAATGAGAGACTTCCAACCTTAGCTGCTTTACCTCCACATTGGCCTCATCGGTAACATCAGTCCCAGAAAGATTGAAGGCATCCAAAGTATCCATTTAGCCTCTAAATAGGATGGTATAGGTGTGCAAAACATATACAAGCACCAACGAACACCACACCAAGTAAAACCACACAAATGTCACTAAAATAACTGAAATACTACCCTTGTAGAAAAATGCATCAGAAAAAAAAGAGCAAAAATCCAGTAATTTGTCCTTTTTGGGGTAGTGTCAATTGTATGTATGTTATTTGGATGACATTTTTATCCTCTGGGAGGGTAGTGAGTTTGAAATTCCCAGGTTTATTCAGTACTTGATCTGTACTGCGGTGGTGGTGCTGCGGTAGCGTTGTCGCCTCACAGTTAGACTTTGCCCATTCGATTCTCAGTTAGAGCATCTTCTGTGTGGCGACATGCGTGAATGGGCGTTCCTTCATTGAAGGTTGTGCGTTAGGCCTGGCAAGCCAGCACGTAAAAATCTACTGCCAATCATTAGCGGACCGGAGTTCCGCTGTGGCGACCCCTAACCGGGAAAAGCCGAAAGACACAACAACAGCAGCAACATTCAGTACTTGAACTATAGTATGGATTTTTTGGATTTTACATATCAGTATGATATCAAAGGTATAAACTACTTGGATACTTATATTTCGAAAGGAGTTGATGCTTTTAGGTCAAAAATATATAGAAAGGGCACTTTTTGCAATGCATATTTGCATTTTCAAAGTAACCACCCCATGGGACAAAAAAGAAGTATTGTTAAGGGTCAGGCCATCAGAGTGGCCAGTATGACTTCACATTTGGAGGATTTGGGCTCTGAACTAGAAAAGGTTTCCAGCATGTTCCAAGATAGGGGATACCCCAAATATTTAGTAGAAGAAATTTTGAATGAAGCATATGTGAAATGGGGTGTTTTTTATAAACCACTCCTGGGGTGGCTTTCAGTACAAGTGTGAACCATTCCAGGGATGGTCTTCAGACCAAAAAGTTTGAAACAAACTTGTGTATTGCAGCATAATTGGAATACCAATAGTATAAAAAAAGTGATGTACTCTAACTGGAATATTTTTAGAACTAACGGAAATTTTCAATAAAGTGGGAGAGAAACTAATGTTCATTAATAGGATGGGTCTAAACCTGAAAAAACTTTTTGAAATGAAAATAGATAGAATTGATGTGGTGGGTTTAGGCACTAGACAATGTGGGATGTGTGCACAATGCCCATACATTAGCAAGCAGAGTAGTATGGTTTTGAACAATAACTTGAAAAGTAAAATTACATTTAAGAAGGGAAATTGTAATACCACTGGATTAGTTTACTTGGCAGTATGTGTGTCATGTACTCACTATTATGTGTGAAAAACAGAACGTATGTTAAAAAACAGAGTGTATGAGCATAACAATGATATAAAAAAATCATAAATTATCTAGTGCTCTGTATAAGCATTCCCTCTCTTGTACAGGTTTTGTGAAATTTGTGTTTGGAATATTGGACATTGTCAAAATGAGCACTGGGGGTGGGGATTGAATTTATTAAAGAAAAGAGAAACTCAGTGGCAGCTTAAGTTAGCTGCAATGTTTCCACTCTGTCTGAATGAGACTGTTTCCATTACTCCCATGTTGTTGGAAAGAGCTAACAGATTTTAGTAATATATATGTATATATATATATATATATATATATATATATATATATAGATATAGACATGGATCTAGGACGTTTGCTCCGAATCCATAATAACCGAACACACTTTAACGAAAGCGCTTATATCAAACAAGCACTTTCGTTAAAGCATGTTACAAAAATTAAAATAAGACACTACATTTACAGTAATTTACTGTGCCCCCCACACACCCCCTACTTTAATAATCTCCCTCCGAGACTGCACTACAGTGGGGAAAAGGGAAATTTCCTTTACCTGCACCGTAGTACAGCTCGGTAACAGTATACTACGAAAAGTGCTTCTTCTGTGAAAAGCACTTTCGCATAAGTATGCCCAGCAGTTTGGGTTTCGGTCATTTGCTCGCCCTAGATCCATACATATATATATATATATATATATATATATATATATATATATATATAATTTTAAACATGACATATTTATTTATGTATGTGAATTTATATTATATTACTTTTAGTAGGGAGAATTTATATGCCTAATATGTGAATTTTAGTGGGGTTTTTGAATGTATTCAAAATTTTATGACATGGTTTCTTTAATGTTATGTATAAAACTTTTTGGAATTAATGAGGTTCAATTATGATGTCATAAATTGAAAGTATTTAAATGGTTCTTTTTTAGTAGGAAGTTGTATTCTGATGAAGTCTCTTACAGGAGATGAAAGTGCTTAATACTAATAAATTACTGGATTTTTATTTTTTTTTCCTGAGTGCATTTTTTTACAAGGATGATATTTCAGTTATTTTAGTGACGTGGTGTTCATTGGTGGGTTGGGTCCAGTGTCTGGGGTTCTTCTATGTCATTATTGATCATTTCCATGATAATTTTTTCCATGGCTTTGCATATGAGACTAGTGAGACTTATAGTTCTGCAGGCAGGCCACCTTTTGCAGAGGGATGACTGTTGCTGTTCTCCATTAATGAGACACAAAGCCTGTTTGGAGGCTACAGTTAAATAGCTATTCCAGAGGGCCTGACAGGTTTTATGTTTCATACCATTTATAAGGCATCTTGGGATACTATGTGGGCCCACTGATGCAGTGTTCTTGGCCCTAAAGAGA
Organism: Protopterus annectens; assembly: GCF_019279795.1. Classification (NCBI taxonomy): domain Eukaryota; kingdom Metazoa; phylum Chordata; order Ceratodontiformes; family Protopteridae; genus Protopterus; species Protopterus annectens. Next base: position 643,165,559 of record NC_056736.1, read on the forward strand.
GCACTGAGGACATGTTCCCTAGTGATACTAGGGGGAAGTTATATTTGATAGTATTTCCTGAGGGGAGTTTGGGGGGGGCGGGGTAAAATTAGAGCTGAATTTGTCTGCCAGTAGGTTTGCTATATCCTCTGGCTTAAAATAAGTGGCTCCATTAATAATGAACTCAGACGTACAGAATTGTGTATTTATTGCCTTTCAGGTTTTGGACATAGCTAAAGAATGCCTTGTAGTTGTCCTCGGCCTGGGAGGCCAAAATTTGGCTTTTGTAGACTTTATTTGTCCTCTGAGTTGTTTCTTTAGTTTGATGAGAGTGCTTTAATCCTGCTATCACACTTTACTCATATTCATTGCTATGCAAGCTGCCATGTTAACATTGATACCAGAATGTCACAGGTTCACAGGTTCATAGGTGTTTACTAGCATCCCACATCTTTTACAAATTCTGATATCCTTGATAAGTGTAAGCATGGTTTGGGAAATAAAACATTTACAAGCAGGGTTCTGGGAGATGAACCATTTACAGGATGCCCACATCAATTAAAGACATAGGTGCCAAACAAGGGATGAATTTCCTGTTCCCCATCCGATTGTCCAAGTTGCACTTGTATTGGGTTAGGGAGGACCTCTGCTTCACATGGATGGGGAGCCTGTTCCACAGACAGGGTAGTCTCTGGGATACATACCTCTGTCTCCAGCAGGTCCTATTTATATCACAGGCAAGGTTTAAGTTTTAGAACAGATAATTCTGCTGCTGTTTGTTTTGTAGATATGCAGGAGGTCCATCAGAGTGGGGTCTGACAATGCCCTTTATACAAGGCATAGATCTCCCCCCCTCAAAGTCCAAGGAAGGTTCTCTGCTATGCCAAAGTCCAGCTTAACGAAACGAACAAATGGAAATCCAAAAAACGCTGCTGGACACTGCTTTAGCCAAAATCTTCAAAATTTATTGTAATACAAGACTGCAAACAAGATGAGTGCTTTCGGGCTACAACCCTTCATCAGATAAACACTCAATACAACCAAATCAATTTAAAAAACTTATTGGCCAATGACACACTAGTAAAAAACCCGCCTATTCTTAAGGGCTGGTTTAAGAGGTACTACGTCATTCAATCCAGGACTCCTGTGTGCTGTCAGCTCCAAAATCCATTTGGATTCAGCAACCTCTGTTAACTGTTTAATATCACCCCCCCTACTGTTCAATTTTATATTGACAATGATCCTAAACTTAAAACTATGTGTGGGGTTAACCTTTATATGCCTATACAGAGCATTGTGTTCATCACAATTCCTTATAGATGACAAATGTTGTAAAATCCTCACTTTTAGCATATTGTTTGTTTTCCCCACGTAAAAACTAGGGCATAACAAGCACTCAGCCAAGTATATCATGTCCATGGTCCTACAGGTGGCCCTTCCTTTCAAATGAAACATTCTGCCACTAACCGGATGTTTAAACGTATTCTCCTTGTTGATATAACCACATGCCTTGCACATCCCACAGGGAACAGTGCCTGCAGTGCTTTTAACAGGCTTACTACTGGTAACAATCCTTTCTTTACACAGTAGATCCTTCAGATTTTTATTCCTTCTATACCTGAAACATGGATCATCACCTACTATGTCCCTTAAACCAGTGTCACTGGTTAAAATGTTCCAGTTTCTATGTATGATACCACATACATCCCTGATGTTACTACTGTACGTCAGCATTACCTTCTGTCCCCCTTGTGCACGGCTCCTGTCCTTGGTACAAGCTAATTCTCCTTGTGTTCGTTTGAGCCAAGGTTTATACCTATTTTGCCTGTAGCCCTTGCTTCTATCCACTACCTTATTAACCAGGCCATCTTCATAACCCCTTTCCTGAAAACACTTTTTAAGTTTAATCACTTCTTCCCTAAACTGCATATCAGCCATGCTGATTCTTGATGTTCTACTGATCTGCCCCTGTATAATATTGGGGAAGGTGGAACGGGGATGCATGCTATCAAAGGACAATAATGTGTTTTTCCAACATTCCTTCCTATACAGTTGTGATGAAAAAACATTTTCCGTCTGTTTTATACACACATCTAGAAAATCTAAAGTGTTATAAGAACTTTTAACAGAGAACCTCAAGAAGGACATGGTAGAATGAAGGTACGTAATGAAAGTATCCAACAGACCACTATCTCCCCTCCACAAAACAAAAATATCATCCACAAAACACACGTACATACCTATGTACCGCATCCATCTATCAACCCCTAATACAAAGATTTTCTCCCAATAGGAGAGAACTAGATTGGCATATGTGTTCGCATAGGGGGTGCCCATCGCTACCCCCTGTGCTTGTCTATACACCGAACTTGCCCCCATAAACACATTGTTCTCTAACACCAGGACCAATAGTTCTTTGACAAGATCCACCTTCACCTCAGTTGCACCCAATTCCTTCAAGAGTTCACATACTGCATGTACACCATAGTCATTACTTACTTCTTGAAGTAATTGGGTTCGGTGTTGGGTTTTGGGGATGATATTTCTGTTTTGTGGAGGGGAGATAGTGGTCTGTTGGATACTTTCATTACGTACCTTCATTCTACCACGTCCTTCTTGAGGTTCTCTGTTAAAAGTTCTTATAACACTTTAGATTTTCTAGATGTGTGTATAAAACAGACGGAAAATGGTTTTTCATCACAACTGTATAGGAAGGAATGTTGGAAAAACACATTATTGTCCTTTGATAGCATGCATCCCCGTTCCACCTTCCCCAATATTATACAGGGGCAGATCAGTAGAACATCAAGAATCAGCATGGCTGATATACAGTTTGGGGAAGAAGTGATTAAACTTAAAAAGTGTTTTCAGGAAAGGGGTTATGAAGATGGCCTGGTTAATAAGGTAGTGGATAGAAGCAAGGGCTATAGGCAAAATAGGTATAAACCTTGGCTCAAACGAACACAAGGAGAATTAGCTTGTACCAAGGACAGGAGCCGTGCACAAGGGGGACAGAAGGTAATGTTGACGTACAGTAGTAACATCAGGGATGTATGTGGTATCATACATAGAAACTGGAACATTTTAACCAGTGACACTGGTTTAAGGGACATAGTAGGTGATGATCCATGTTTCAGGTATAGAAGGAATAAAAATCTGAAGGATCTACTGTGTAAAGAAAGGATTGTTACCAGTAGTAAGCCTGTTAAAAGCACTGCAGGCACTGTTCCTGTGGATGCAAGGCATGTGGTTACATCAACAAGGAGAATATGTTTAAACATCCGGTTGGTGGCAGAATGTTTCATTTGAAAGGAAGGGCCACCTGTAGGACCATGGACGTGATATACTTGGCTGAGTGCTTGTTATGCCCTAGTTTTTACGTGGGAAAACAAACAATATGCTAAAAGTGAGGATTTTACAACATTTGTCATCTATAAGGAATTGTGATGAACACAATGCTCTGTATAGGCATATAAAGGTTAACCCCACACATAGTTTTAAGTTTAGGATCATTGTCAATATAAAATTGAACAGTAGGGGGGGGTGATATTAAACAGTTAACAGAGGTTGCTGAATCCAAATGGATTTTGGAGCTGACAGCACACAGGAGTCCTGGATTGAATGACGTAGTACCTCTTAAACCAGCCCTTAAGAATAGGCGGGTTTTTTACTAGTGTGTCATTGGCCAATGAGTTTTTTAAATTGATTTGGTTGTATTGAGTGTTTATCTGATGAAGGGTTGTAGCCCGAAAGCGCTCATCTTGTTTGCAGTCTTGTATTACAATAAATTTTAAAGATTTTGGCTAAAGCAGTGTCCAGCAGCGTTTTTTGGATCTCCCCCCCTCAAAAGCCTGTAGGAGACAGAATACAGGGATAGGGCCTTGAGGTGGTCTGCACAGGACATTTTACTTACACCCTGTATTCTTTTAGTAAGGAACCTCTGTGGATATTCCAACTATTGGATATGCCTGGTTAGGTACATATCAAAGGGGGCACTGTACTCAATGCTAGGTCTGATGAATGCCGAATAAAGTGGAACAATGACTTCCTTGGACTTAGATGCCATACCTTTGTTTATAACTTGCTCAGCATAGAATGATTTCCTCACTACTGTAGACACGTGATGGTCAAAGGCTAGATTACTGTGTGTGTTCCTAAGTCCCTGACTACTGGGTCAACGCTAAGCGGTGTGCTGTCAATATGATAGTTACCAGGGATGGATGACTCCCTAAAAGATACTATTATGCATCTCTTGGCATTTAGTTTTGCTCCATGGGTCTGACACCAGTTGTTTTTCTGTGTCAGCACCTCCTGAAGAACATTTTTGCCAGTGCGGGATTCAATGACGGCTCCTAATTTGCAATCATCTGCAAATTTAGTTAGCCAGAGACCACTGACATTGTCCTTGACTTCAGAGAAGTAAATGCCAAAAAGGAGCAGTCCAAGGACTGATCCCTGAAGGACTTCACTTGTGACTGGACTCTTTGTAGAGGTGGACTCCCCAAATCTAACTTCCTAGGTACTGTTTGTGAGCCACCTGGTTATCCACAGGGTGACATATGAGTTTGTACCTAACCTCTTGAGTTTGTCAACAATGTCAGAGTGGGATATTGTGTCAAATGCCTTGGCCAGGTCAAGGTAGGCAGTATGAACTACTTTTCCCTCATCCACTGCTTTGCTTACCTTCTCAAAGAAGTCTACCAGGTTGATACGGCATGATCTGCCATTGACAAAACCAAACTGGGTTGGGTCCAGTGTCTGGAGGTTTACTATATCTCTATTGATCATTTCCACAATAATTCTTTCCATGGCTTTACATGTAAGACTAGTGAGATTTATGGACCTGTAGTTTAGAGTGTCTGTAGATGGCCCACCTTTGTGCAGAAAGATGACTGTTACTGTTCTCTATTCATGAGGCATGAAACCTGTTTGGAGGCTACAGTTAAATAGTAATTCCAGAGGTCCTGATAGGTCTGTTTTCATGCTATTTAGAAGGCATCCTGGGATACTGTATGGGTCCACTGATGCAGTGTTCTTGGTCTTAGAGAGAGCATTAAGGAGCTGTTCCCTAGTGATAGTAGGGGGGAGTTATATTTGATGATATTTCCTGAGGGAAGGTTGAGCGGAGAGAGGGGTAAAGTTACAGATGAATTTATCAACAGGAGGTTTGCTATGTCTTCTGGCTCAGTACAGGTGGCTCCATTTACAATGAGCTTTGCACACAACTGTGTATTGCCTTTGAGGTTGCAGATGTAGCTAAAGAATGCTTTGTGGTTGTCTTTGGCCTGGGAGGCCAAACTTACCTCAAATTTGGCTTTGGTAGACTTTATTCATCCTCTGAGTTGTTTGTTTAGTTTGAAGTGATTGCTTTTAACCTGCCTGGTGCTGCACCTCCTAATTTTGCCATGACTGTCTTCCTTCTGTTGTACAGCCTACTGATTTTGCGATTCCACCAGGATGGCTTGTTTTTTTGAGTTAGTTTTCTACTTCTTCCCGGTGGGTACAGCTGCCTCTATTCAGCTATTAACATGTTTGTGCAGGGTTTCTGTGAACAGTTCTGTGTAGGTAGCAGTGTTCTCAGAGTTTATGGGGGCTTGAAATTTTGCCAGGTTCTCACTTAATAGCAAGAGGTTAGCCTTAGACTAGTTCCTGAATTTTCCAGGTTTAGCTGGGGGTCCAGATTTTATTTTTACTTAAAAGGAGACCATTTTGTGGTCTAATCTTACCAGGGAAGACATTACAGTAGGGGTGTGCAGCACTCTCCCATATTAGTGAGGAGCAGATCCAGTATGGTTGCAACCCTGGTTGGTGTACTGACTATCTGGTCCACGGAGTTTGTGTTTCCTAAATCCAGGAATCTCTGTGCCTGTACATTTGGTGTTGTGCAGGATTCCTGGTTAATACTGGGGTAATTAAAGTCACCCATGAATATGGTATTGAGTTGGATGGTTAGTGTTTCTAATAAGTTTAAATAGATGTTATGGGTTTCCTGGGTCATGGGGGTGGGGGGGGGGGCTATAGCTTGCAAGGAAGAGGTATTGGGTTTTGCCTATTATGATTTGAACATGGAGCAGCTCAAGTGCTTTATTCCCACCAGAAATGTAGATTCACATACTAACACAGTGAGTGGAGCTACTACACTCATGAACTGTTACCCTACAGATGAGACATTAAATCAAGGTTCATTCTGTCCTATTGGTAGTAACTCGGATTGTTGTTAAAGGTTAAACAAACATTGTTTAATGGCATTCAATATGGTGTCTTACGAAAGCTCAGTATATCAGTTTATATTACTTCAAGTACAGTAATATTTTAATCACATCTTGCCTTCCTCTTCCCTTTCTTTCTTTCTTTCTTTCTTTCTTTCTTTCTTTCTTTCTTTCTTTCTTTCTTTCTTTCTTTCCCAGGTAGGTAAGATGGGCTAAAATCCATTTTGTATACAGGCTTGTTTGGTGCATTTTCCATTTGGTTCCTGGTCTTCTGTTATTCGCACTACACCAGATATTTGGATTTTTGTCTTCTTTTCTGTAAGGGGTAAGCACTCCTGCATCCCTCAGACTTATATATAGCAACTCCAAGACTGCCACACCTCATAGAAATGGGAATATTCCAGGAAACTGCCATCTTGGACTTGGTATATGTTAGTCTGGTTTTTCAGCCATTCATTGTCCATGTTTCAGGACTTGCTTTAACTGGTTCCGAAATGTACAACAATTAAATGACTGCAGACATAAGTATCATTAGTTACAGAGGTAGCACAGATGTAAAGACTACAATTCTACAGATAACAATACATAACTTTAAAGATACCTAGTTTTAAAAGCAGATACAGTTCAATAGTCTCTCGTTTTAACAAAAAATAACTATTCCTATTGCAATTCTGACAGTTTTACATTCTGAAGCCACTTTCCTCGTCGAGTCTCCTTTACAACATTTTTGTCATCTGTATAGTTTACTTATGTGCATTATGGTCTCATAACGGCATGCTTAAAGTCTGTTAGGAAAGAGGTGTGTCAAAACACAATAAAAGTACAACAGAAGTAACAAGTTAATTCTAATATTCCCTATCTGTATTAGGATACAGTTCTGAGAAGTTTGCTGGTTCCTGGCTCTCCTAATCCTATTTTCGCATAATGCAATGATTTTTGTGAAAACAGAAAGTGCAGTTTTGCACTTACCATAAATGTAGATGTTCGAGTGTACACCCTGCTGCAGTCATCACACTTGGGTTATCCTGTTGTCAGGCGGTCCCGCAGTCAGCTGGAATTCCAAAGTCTTGGTCCGGCGTCGGTTGCTGTTGCTTCTTCCCTGACGTCAGTGCGCCAGGGGTATATATAATGCAACCAACGCCATTTTCTTCAGTTTTTCTTGCCCCAGATGTCAGGTGCCCCAAAAAGGTGGTCAGTAATTAGTACCAAATTGAGTAAACTTGCATAAACACAAAATCCCTTCAGCTATAAGCAAATACATCAGGAAGGTATTGAAGAGATTTAGCCAGTAGGTCAGAGGGGATGGAGGGAGGGTAACCTGGACTGCAGCAGGGTGTACACTCGAACATCTACATTTATGGTAGGTACAAAACTGTACTATGTTCATCGTGCTACCCTGCTGCAGTCATCACACTTGGGTTGAATTCCAAAGCTAAGGATGGGTGGAGGTATCATAGAGGGTTAGAGGAGGCTAGAAGGCCCTGCAGAACTACAGTGGCTAAGCCGCCTGGTCTTAGAGTAAAGTGGTAAGTGATAGTGTTTGGTAAAGGTGTGTACTGAACTCCAAGTTGCAGCTTCCAAAATCTCCTTGGTTGGAACCCCCCTGAGAAAGGCTGTAGAAGTAGCTGTTGCCCTGGTAGAGTGGGGCCTAATGGTAGCAGGAACTGGTTTTCCATGATGGGTGTAGCAAAAACGTATGTAATGACCTATCCATTTGGAAATGGTTTTCTTTGATATAGCCTTCCTTTGAGAAGCTGTAGCATAGGATACAAAGAGCTGGTCAGATTTTCTGAAAGCCTTAGTTTTGTCCAAGTAGTAACAAAGTTGTCTGTGAATGTCCAAGGAATGCAGGAGTCTCTCACCTTTGTTCTGTGGATTTGGGAAGAAGGTGGGTAAGTGGATGGTTTGATTTAAAGCCACACTGGAAACCACCTTAGGCATAAAGGAAGGATTAGTTCTTAGAGAAACCCTGTCTTGATGAAAAATTAGGAAAGGTTCCACTGCCATTAGTGCCTGTAGCTCTGAGACTCTTCTAGCTGAAGTTATTGCCAGCAGCAGGGCAGTCTTCCATGATAGGAACTGAAGATCTGCAGAGAAAGCTGGTTCAAAGGGAGGTAGCGTTAGTTTTTCCAGAACAAAATTGAGGTCCCATGTTGGTGTAGGTGCTCTCCTGGGTGGTCTAATGTTTTTTGCCCCTCTGAGGAACTGCCTTAGAAGTGGATGCGAAAATAAGGGTGGATCCGTGTTGTAGTGGGCCGAAATAGCTGAAGCATGGATTTTAATGGAGGAGAAAGAAAGTCCTTTGTGCAACATCTCAGTTAAATACTGTAGAATGTGAGGCATGTGAGACTGAATTGTGTCTTGGCCTTTAGATTGATTTCAGGCACAAAACCTTTTCCATTTGTCCGAATAAGCCTTCCTGGTGCTTGGCCTCCTAGCTTCCAGAATAACATCCATAACTGCTTGGGAAAGAGGAGCTGGCTGGATGCTTAGTTGATTTGCCATGCAGCCAGATTTAGGGTTTTGAGCTGGCTGTGAAAAATCTGATCGTTGTGTTGTGTGAGTAAATGGGAAATTTGTGGTAATATCCATGGTGGGCCGTGGGCCATATTCCTCAAGAGCGGGTACCAGTGCTGGCGTGGCCAGTCTGGGGCTATGAGAATCAGTAGAGTTCTCTCCTTTTTGACTTTCAGAAGCACCTTTGTGAGGAGAGGCAATGGAGGGAAGGCATATACTGTCAGGTTTTTCCAACTGAATGAGAGTGCGTCCACTTTCCATGCTTGATGGTGAAATGCCCTTGTACAAAATTTTGTCAGTTGATAGTTTTGAGGGCTGGCAAACAGGTCTATGTCTGGAAGGCCCCATTTTTGAGTTATCATTGTAAATACTTGTGGATCTAGTTTCCACTCGTGGGGATCCATGATGTTTCTGCTGAGGTCGTCTGCCAATGTATTCTTCTGTCCTGGCAGGAATTGAGCTTGTAACTTGGTAAGCCAGAGCTGTGCTCCATAAGGTCACTGCTTGCCTGCACAGAGGGTAGGAGTGAGTATCCCGTTGTTTGTTTATGTACCACATTACTGTGGTGTTGTCCATCTTTATTGTCAGTTGTCCTGGATGTAATAGATCCTTGAAGGCTGTCAGAGCTTTCTGTACAGCTAGCATCTCTTTTTGATTGATGTGCAGATTCCTTTGATCTGCAGTCCATACGCCCTGAACGCACTGTCCTGCCATGTGAGCCCCCCCCAGGCGTAATCTGATGCATCTGTTGTGACAGTTTGCCTGGCTGGGGACAAGGTGAAAGGCTGACCCTTGTTGAGGTGACATGCCTGTGACCACCATAGAAACTCCTGTTATAGGCAGGGAATGAGAGATATCATTGTGTCCAAGCTGTGGCTGTGTTGAGACCATACGCTTTTTAGGTACCATTGTAATTTCCTCATATGCAGCTTTGCAAATGGTATTAGTAGTATGCAAGATGCCATGAAGCCCAAGGCCTGCAGAATTTTTCTTGCAGTTAATTGGGCCTTTGTTGCCATTGTTTTGAAATATTGAGTCAGTTGTAGTTGTTTGTCTGGCGTCAGATAAACCTTCTGAGCCGTTGTATTCAAGCTGGCACCCAGGAATGTCATATTTTGTGAGGGTACTAGTTTTGACTTCTTTTCGTTTACTGTGTACCCCAGGCAATTTAGTAGATGTTTCACAAAAGCCAGATGATGTAATAAAATGTCCTTGCTTTCTGCTTGGATGAGGCAGTCGTCCAGGTATGGGTATATTTGAATTCCTCTTTGTCTGCAGTATGCAATTACTGGTGCCAGGCATTTTGTGAAGACTCTGGGCGCAGTAGATAAGCCAAAGGGCAGTGCAGAGAATTGGTAATGGGTTGAACCTGCAATGAAATGGAGGTATCTTCTGAAACTTTGTCTGATAGGGACATGCAGGTATGCCTCCTTCAGGTCCAACGTTACTAGCCATGCTTCCTTGCCCAACATGGGAAGAAGCTGCTGTAGTGTTAGCATCTTGAATTTGGGTACTTGCAAGTAGGTGTTTAGAATTGAAAGGTCCAGAATTGGTCTTCAGGCATTGTCCTTTCTGGGCACTAGAAAAAGTCTTGAGTAAAATCCTTGGCCTTGCTCTCGAGTAGGTACCAGTTGAATGGCTCTCATGTCCATGAGAGCTGTAATTTGGTTTTGTGCCTCTGCCCATTGATTTTGTGTCAGGTTTGGCATTCCTCTTTTCATTGGCAAGGTGTGAAAATGGAATCTGTATCCTCGCAAAATTATGTCTAGGACCCATTTGTCCTTTGTGACAATGTGCCAGTTGTCTGAAAAAAGTGCGAGTTTTCCTCCCAAGGGGGCTGCCAAGAGAGTGTTGCTTGGCCAGATGAGGTGCAAGTCATTGAGTTTGCCTTCTGGTAGATTGGGACCTGTCTTCTCCTCCCTTCTGTGTTGTAGTGCCCCATTGGCGAGGTTTGTACTGGGTTTGTGGTTGTCTTCTGCCCCTTGGGCGTCTGTATTTACCCCTCTGTGGTCTGTCTGTAGGTGGAAAGGACCAATTTTTTGTTGGCCAGTTTCTGCTGAAGCGAGGGGGCTGTACCTGTAGGAAATCTTTGACTGTCTGCATAGATTTTGCCTTATCCTCCATTTTCTTTAAGACTTCTTCTGCTTTAACTCCAAAAAGAACATCCTGCTGTAAGGGAGCATCTAGAAGTTTTGCTTTAACATGATCAGGTAGAGTTTGTTCCTTTAGCCAAGCATGCCTACGTATAACAGACCCAGTGACAGCTGCTCTGCAAGAGGCCTCCAAAGAATCAAACCCACATTGTAAGGTATGTTTGCCCACCTGTTCAGTGGCATGCAACAGATCCTGCATTTCTTTCAATTCAGATTGTTGAGGAAGAGTGGTCATTTTTTGCTTTAACTGAGAGATTAGAAATTGCTGATACTTAAGCATGTGAAACTGGCAATTTAGTGCCCTCATAGCTAGAGTGGCTGAGGTGTAAACCTTTTTCCCCCACCTGTCTAGTGCTCTGGAATCCCTCTCAGAAGGTACAGGATTTTTAGCCATAGAAGCCTTAGCCCCCTTGGGACCCTGGGAGATTGTCTCTGGTTCAGCAACAGGGCTTTTGTAAAGAAATTTGTGGGAATCAGGCGCTCTGTAATATCTGTCAGGCTTAGCCGGAGCAAGAGGAAGAGAATCAAGGTTAAAACTGGATTCTAAGTAAACATCATCCACAATGTCTAAAACTGGGGGGATGGCAAGTGGTCTGTGTTGGGGGAGTAAAAGAAACTCTCTGAGCCTTTTCTTCGAGTCAGAGTAGTCCTGACCTTCCCAGTGAAAATGTTCCCTCATAGTGTGTAAAGTTTCCCCAAAGGAGTAGTCTTCAGGAGGAGAAGCTGAGGGAATGGAATCCTCAGCATCAGAATCTTCATAAGGGGAGAAGGAGTAATCTTGGTCCTCAGAGGAGTCTGAAGAAATGGACACTTGTTCAGAGGATGCATAATCTTCCTCTTGTCTAGGCCTTTTGTCAGGAGGGGGCTGGGAACCCCTGATTAGAGTGATCAAATCTTCAGCCATTTTGAGCATCTGTTTCTTAGGCATAGGGCCTTGAACAGGGGACTGAAGTGCAGTCTTTTTAGATTTAATAGGAGTCTTCATCTTTGAAAATGATTTAATGGTGAGCGTTGTCGGTCTGAAAACGCCTTCAGAAACCGATGGCGTTTCTGCAGCACTGACATCTTTTTCAGCAATGTCGTCGGTAGGGCCTGAACTAAATGGCTGCATAGGCCTGGTACATTCCGTCAGAAATTCTGAAGCGTTCTCGGGTTCCAGATCTGCGGTAGTCAGGGGCTGCGTCGGAGCCTCACTGAGGACTGGAGAACCGGAGACCGGACCAGTCGAGGCCTCGGAATCTGGCTTAGGCCTGGGCTGTCTATCCTTATCCTTGCGTTTTTTATGCATGCCGGTAGTCGGTTGCTCCGACGGCATGGTGTAGTTAAATTTCCTACCGAAGTAGTGTCGTGCAAAATCAAAGCGCCTTTTAATAGTACGCTTATTAAACCTAGCACAAAAACGACAACTAGTGACGTCGTGGTCTGGGCCTAGGCAAGGTATGCAATAAGAATGATCCTTATGAGGTATTTGCTTCCCACAAGAAATACAATTATTAACTTTTTCTGACATCGGTCCGAGGCAAGAAAAGTTTCCCCAACGGGGCTTTATAGAAGACTTTGGTCTGAAATTCGAATTCGAAAATCTCAGTAGTCGGACGACCGGCACTTGCGAACTGCTTCTGCTTCGGGCACCGTGCGGCAAGAAAGACTGAAGAAAATGGTGTTAGGTGCATTATATATACCCCTGGCGCACTGACGTCAGGGAAGAAGCGACAGCAACCGACGCCGGACCAAGACTTTGGAATTCCAGCCGACTGCGGGACCGCATGACGACAGGATAACCCAAGTGTGATGACTGCAGCAGGGTAACACGATGAACATCTTCCAAATAACTGCACTGCCACAGCCAACACTCCCACTCTCCTGCACTGCCACAGCCGACACTCTCACTCTCCTGCACTGTCACAGTCAATGCTCCCACTCTCCTGGATGGACACCTGTGATGGGTGTTCTCTCAAGACGTGCAGTCTTGGGGGGGGGGGGTTCTTTCTCAGCTTTTGACTGTTACATAACATGACCTGAAATATTATTTTAAGGTTGCTGCAAGCTGTTCATATTGACATAATGACTTCCTATTAACAGTACATGTACTTTGTAAGACAAAATTGCTATGCTTTTTTTTCTGAGCATGTAATCACTTATGGTTATGGTTATGGGCTTCACCAGCAAAAGTAAGGTGATAGAAAGGGCATTCAGATGACAGCAGCATTTAATGAGTGCAGCTGCACAGCTTTGTGTATTCATTAAAAATTACTCATTTCTGAATGACTGCTCCTGACTTTGTATTTTTTCTTTTTTATTAATGTGTTTAGATCAGTGGCAAATGCCAACACTTCCAACCTCATGCCATCATCATCCTAAGAGTAATGATGTGGGCCCACACAGGCACTTGGCAATCTCAAAATTTATATTCCTGGCTTGAAAGTAAACTAAAGTTATAAACAAATGACATTTGCAGTGGCATCTGCAATTTCTACTAAAATAATTACCGCTTTGCAAGGGCAACAACTCTTCAGGACATTATGTTGGTCATTACTACTACTGCTCATGAGCCCCAAGTCCTTCTCCTACTACGTCTTCACTGGAGAACATTCCTCTTTGCACTTTTTGTTTTTATTTCTATTTTTTTAACCAGCAATTGTCCCACTAAGACAAAGGCTTGTTTATAGGGGAAACCTGTGGAGAAGGGCTGCAGATAAAACACAACAGATGCTTCAGAATACAGAGCACATTGTTTGTAAAGATGACAGTAAGGTAATAAATATATACACTGTCTTTTAGTGAGTTATACTAGAAAAAGAAGCATGGTTTATCTGTGAAAGAGATCATAACCCACTATATTCTTAGATCATATACACAGAGTGTTATAAAGCAATCTGAGTAATGGCTTAACTGAGACATAATTGTAAGAGAGCTTTGGAAGCTTAGCACAAGAATGTTTTAGATAATGAATAACCGTTGATGGACTGTTTAATAAAGTGATGAGAAAGGCACTCTACTGTATGTTGAATAAAATAAGGGTGAGTTCTCCTGCACCACCTTAGTAATGGGTGCTAACCCTACCCTGCCCCTTTGCCCAACCCTAACCCTACACTTTACCTTCATAAAAACCTTCCCATAACAATGACACTACACAAGACACACTTGGACACACAAACACACACAAGCAAAACTACATCTATCTCCTAACCTAACCCTAACCCTAAAATACACAAACCTGCACACAAACATACAACACTGATCCTTCACTCATCCCCGACCCTAACCTTAAGTCACATACACACGCACATACACTCTCACCCCTCCAACCCCACTTACCTGTCTCAACATTACACACCATCGACATTTTCGCTGCTTGGCTATCCATACCTTCAACATTAAATCACCCCCCCCCTCCCCAAGTTTGTCCAAAAATGCCAGGGTTTTGTGATATAAAAGAACAAGACCACAATAAATAATTTCAAAACTTTTCCCACCTTTAATGTGACCTATAACCTGTACAACTCAATTGAAAAATAAATCTGTTACGGGAAAAAAATATAAAAAATAAAAAACGTACAATATGCTGGTTGCATAAGTGTGCACACCCTTTAATACTTTGTTGTGAGTTCACACCCTTAAACTAATACTTTGTTGAAGCACCTTTTGATTTAATTACAGCATTCAGTCTTCTTGGGTACACACCTGCCATCAATTAAGGAGACTCTGATTAACCCCAAATAAAGTTCAGCTGTCCTAGTAGGATTTTCCTGACATTTACTCAGTTGCCTGCTACAGCCAAAGCCATGGTTCACAGAGAGCTTACAAAGCATCAAAGGGATCTCATGGTTGAAAGGTATTAGTCAGGAGAAGGGTACAAAAAAATTTCCACAGCATTGGATATACCATGGAACACAGTGAAGACAGCCATCAAAAAGTGGAGAAAATATGGGCCAACAGTGATGTTGCAAAGAACTGGATTTCCCCTCCAAAACTGATGAAAAGACAAGATGAGAACTGGTCAGGGAGGCTGCCAAAAGACCTACAGCAACATTGAAGGAGCTGCAGGAATTTCTGGCAAGTACTGGTTGTGTGCTACATGTGACAACAATCTCCTGTATTCTCCATATGTCTGGACTATGGGGTAGGGTTGCAAGACGGAAGCAATTTCTTACACAGAAAAACATCCAGGCCCAGCTAAAATTTGCAAAACAATACATCATGTCTCCCAAAAGCATGTGGGAAAATGTGTTATGCTCTGATGAGACCAAGGTTGAAGTTTTTGGCCACAATTCTAAAAGCGACGCTTGGCACAAAAACAACACTTCGCATCACCAAAAGAACACCATCCCCACGGTGAAGCATGGTAGTGGCAGTATCATGCTTTGGGGTTGCTTTTCTCCAGCTGGAACTAGGGTTTTAGTCAAGGTGGAGGTAATTATGCACAGTTAAAAATACCAGTCAATTTTGGCCCAACTTTCAGGCGTCTGCTAGAAAGCTGAAGATGAAGAGGAATTTTACCGTTCAACATGACAATGACCCCCAAGCATACATCCAAATCAACAAAAGAATGGCATCACCAGAAGAAACTTAAAGTTTTGGAATGGCCCAGCCAGAGCCCCGACCTAAATTCAAGAGCCCAGACCTAAATCCAAAAGAAAATCTGTGGGGTGACCTGAAGAGGGCTGTTGATAAGAGATGTCCTTGCAATCTGACAGATGTGGAACGCTTTTTCAAGGAAAAGTGGGCAAATATTGCCAAGTCAAGATGTGCCATGCTGATAGACTCCTACCCAAGAAGACTGAATGCTGTAATTAAATCAAAAGGTTCTTCAACAAAGTATTAGTTTAAGGGTGTGCACACTTATGCAACCAGCATATTGTACGTTTTTTATTTTTTATATTTTTTCTCCTAACAGATTTTTTTGTTTTTCAATTGAATTGTTACAGGTCACATAAAAGTAATTTCAAAAGTTTTGAAATTAATTATTGTTGTCTCATTTTTTTATATCACAAAAACCTGGCATTTTAACACGGGTATGTGCACTTTTTATATCCACTGTTTATGTGTGCATATATATATATATATATATATATATATACACACACACACACATATATATATATATATATATATATATATATAGATATATATACACACACACACACACACACACACACACACACACACACACACACACACACACACATTCTCACCCACTCCCACTGTCATGTAACAAGCCACACCCACAAACATCGCATCCTATTCCACCAGGCAATCCTGCCTAGTTCATCAACCTCACTCACACATCATGCTTAACCATAATAGCAACCACATGCACCTTACTGCTTTACACGCATCACCTCTACAATGCTGCTGCTCTTATATCACCTGTCGTCATATCACAATCATTCCCAACCCCCCAATCCCCCTCCTTGTCAAACTGCTTCCTCAACACACCAAAACATATCTTTATATTATAACACAGTCCCTACCCTTTTGAACTCCAACCAAACTACATGCTATGCAAGCAAATTCTGCCCTCTCAGATCCCACTCTCCAACCAGCCAAAAGCACTCCAAACTTCAAAGCAAGCTCACCAAACTGCTACTTCAGCTTAACAAGCAACTAAATCTTTCAGGAGACATACACCCAAATCTTGGCCGTATTCACCAACAAGGTGTCCTCTATCAACCCTAATACCCCCTCACACAATCCAACTATTTTAAACACAAACAACAACTCTAACCTACTTATTCCCAACATGAATGTTAGAAGTATTGGTAATAAAGTACTTGACCTCCATGCCTTACTGTCTCACTACTCTCTTGACATGGTAGTATTCACCGATACCGGGCTAAAACCCAACAACACTGACAATGAAATCCTAGCTCTTGGATACAATATTATGCGTATGGACAGATTATCCAAAGTGGGGGGGGCAGTAGCAATACTACTCAAAAATAATCAAACAGTAGAATCTCTTAAGCTAACAATCCCGAACTTGGACAATGCAGAACTACTGTTTACTAAGCTTAAAATCAACCCCAAGAAATACATCAATCACACCTGGGAACAACATTCCCACATTAGAAAATCAAATTCACTGGATCTCCACTGCCTTCCCTCCGGAAACAATCCCTAACACTGACTGGCTCACTTGCTCCTCTCAAAATCCAGCAACTCACATTAACCTTTATGGATTCACCCAAACTATCACCTCTCCTACAAGGTTAGACAAAACTTCCAAATGACAATCCATCCTTGACTGGATATGACTAACTATCGTCCAACAGCCATACTGTTACCCCTATCAAAAATCTTAGAGAGAGTGGTTCATTCACAATTAATGCACTACCTACATACACATAAACTACTGTCAAACACTCAACATGGTTTCCAACCCTATCACAGTACTACCACTGCCCTAATGTCCTTCACTAGTACAGTGAACTGCTATAGAAATGCTGAACACTGTCTCCGCCATCTTCCTGGATCTTTCTAAAGCCTCTGATATGGTTAGGTATAACAAACATTAACATTCTCTCCACCTTTAACCTCAGTACTCTCGCTATTACCTGGTTCAAATGTTACCTTTCAGGTTGCCAGCAGGCTGTCCAGTGGCAAAATGAACTCTCCCTCTTCTTCCAGTTACAATTGGGGTTCCCCAAGGCTCCATCCTTGGACCTCTACTTTTCTCTCTCTTCAGAAACAAACTTCACATCTCTACCCCTCATGCCACAGTCATACAATATGTAGATGACTCTACACTAATATGCACAGCTCACTCTCTACTAGACTAAATCAAGATTATTTCCTTACCACTAAAACCTGGCTCACTAACAACACTCTCATTCTCAACCCAAACAAAACCAAACTCCTTCTCTTCTCTTCTACCCCACAAGAACTTCTCCATCTAACCAGTAATTCCATATCACATCTAAAGATAAAATTACTATCACACCTGTTACCCACACCAAACTTCTAACTTGACGTTTGACATACACATCTCTCAAACCATCAAAAAAGTACACAAGAAGTTAGGCGCTCTCTACAGAAACAAACAGTTCCTAACCGCAAACTTGAAGGCTACAATTGCTCATACATATCTCCTGGCAACACTCCTATACGTCTCCTGAATTCTAATCAACCTCAGAAAAACTGATCTAGCTAAATTAGAATCATGTTATAATAAGATTGCCAAGTTTGCCATAGATTCCCCATCTAGATCACGCCACTGTACATCTCTAAAACTATTAAACTGGTTTGAACTTCCACAGCTTCTACTCTTCAACCAACTAACCTTGGCCCACAAAATCCTATATCAACCAGAAAAAATCCCTGCTCTCCAGAATCTAATAAAACCACACATCAACAATCGCTCTCTCTGCTCCAGCAAGAAACTATTTCTTAACATCTTAAAAGCAAACAACTCAGCTGAGGACTCGCTCTTCTCAAACTACATTCCCAAAATTTGGAACAAACTACTAACCCCAATTACCTCCAACTCCTCCACAGTACAATTTAAAAAGCTACTAAAGACACACTTAACTGAAACGTGGCTCTGCTCGTGCTCCTCCCCTGGCTAGTTTCTAGTACACTTAGAATTACAGTAGCTACCTCTTAGTAGTATTTTATTACTGTCTTCTGAATTACAAATTGAGTTTTTGCTGTAACAACAATGTTGATATTTGTTTTTAACCTTTAAAATGGCTTTTCCCATAGAAACATTTAATTGGAATTCAGTCATTATATGTACATAATGTACATATGGCAATGCCATATATGTAAAGATCTTATCAGAACTAATGTCAACTTTTTATGTAGATCATTTATTGTAACCATTATTTTGTTCTTAGCAATTTTCCTTCTGTATTTTTACTTCTGTATCTTTTACAATTGCATGCTGTATTTTTTACTATATGTGCATTCCTTGGAGCTTTTCTCCTCGGGCCTCTGCTGAAAAAGGACCTGTGTCCAGTCGGACTTTCCTGGTACACAAATGTAATATAAAATAATATAAAATAAATAAATATACATACACACACACACACACACATATATATATATATATATATATATATATATATATACACACGTGTACATACACACACACACACACACACACACACACACACACACACACACACACATACACTCACATATACATACACATATACACACACATATACATATGTATGAATTAACACTGAGTCACGAACTGACCGGGTGGGAACAAAACAAATGCAAAAAATGAGTGTTAACTTGGGTCCAGCAAGAGGGGGTTTGGAGGCAAGTTTATATATTCATACTTCAAAAATGTTGATATCATTCCCATTCTGCCAAGGAAGAGACTACCTTAAAGGAGAGTCACGCAGGGTCTGTGAAGGCCAAGTGGAACGTAAGCAATATGGAAAACACAAGAAGTGGACAAAGAGAAAAAAAATGAAAATGAAACAGGCACAGAAGTGAGGGTTCTCCTTTGTGATTAATTCATAATACTGGACTTTGACATTCAGGCTTGGGTATTAAAACACAGGGTTGAACTAGGTATCTGCTCCAGCTACTGGTATGTCAGAATACTTACTGGACTTTCACAAGTTTAAGAGGCGTATTCATTTAAAGCTCTGACAGCAGATCAACTGAATTATTTTATTAGACTTTGCTACTGATATTCAAAATCATTTTTTTTTTGATTTGCAAGTTTGCAGCCTCTGGAATATCAAACCTTTTCTTTCACTGTAAAACACAAGTCAATTAATATGAATATTATTAATTCTGAGATGGCTGATAACCTCCCCCAAGGACATAAATGCACTCCATCAGTTAAAAGAAATTCGCAATATCAATTTTTCAAGTGATTCAAGGTTAGGAAACTGTAGGTTAAACTTGGCAGACTATAAACAAGCAGCTTATAACTTACTGTAGAATTATGAAGAACTGAGACAGTTTTATTGTGTAACAAATTTAATCAATTACTTTTTGCTGCCTCACTTTACAAGTCAAATTTATTTGTTTAATTTTTTGTTAAATCTGGAAGCTGCTGGTTTACAATTTTTGCTTTTATTACGTTTATTTCTTTGCACTGAAGTGGGACATTAGCAAAATCGCAGTAGTTTTCAAATTGTATCGTTTTCATCTCTGTAAGGTCAGAAATATATTTAAGCAAATAACCTAGTCTGCTGCAGAAGATAATAAGGGAATCTATTAGGAATATCCAAGAACATGTGACTCACTGCACAATACTGTTTCTAAAATGACTGTTTAGTGCATTATGGGGCAGGTTTTCAAATACCACTGTAATGCCAGAGTGGTATACAACTCCTACCGGGTAGTGCTACAATGGTGTGATGAATAATGTCACAAAGAAATTGGCAGTCCAAAGGCACTGTAAATTACCCACATGCTCTGTCCCAGATTCTTACACTGGGACTGAAGTAACGTGGTAAGGTGATTCAAAGATAAGCTCTTGTGAGCTTTGTCAAAGCAGATCAGTGAGGAGTGAATACAGTATGTTTATGGTGCAGACCGACTGCTATGGCAGCTTTGGGTGTTTTAGTACTGCAGCAGATAAGTATGGTAAGGCTGTGTGTGTGCATATGTTCATGTGCACATATGTATAATGGTGTGATTGTTACTGTATTGGTGTGCATGTGTGACTGTCCAGATGCCTGTGTGATTGTGTGTGTGGATGGGTGGGCAAGTATGTATCTATATGTGTGTGTGTGTGTGTGTGTGTGTGTGTGTGTGTGTGTGTGTGTGTCTAGGTGCTTGTGCAACAGTTATGCATGCATTAGCGCAACATACATTCAATAGTTATTATAACTACATTAAGTGTTGATTCAGAGAGATGCAAATGAGTTGTTAATGCATGTGACTCTTGCATGTCTCTGAATCACTGGTTATCTCTGTAATATTAGCAGGACACAACAGCAAAGCGCTATTAATGCTAAGGAGCTAACTTCACTGAGAACCCCTTATTTGATAGCCACAGAATTGCTGTAAGGACTTTTTTAACCATTTGTCAGCACTTCAGAGTGGAGTCCAAACTAAATCAGGATGGAATGATGCAAAGGTTAAACCAAAGTGAGAGAGAAATGTATTCATTTACAGAACATTCTGGTGAAGTCACACAAATTATAATGTTTAAGTTTGCATAATAATGTTTAATCCACTTGATGAAGTTAAGAAACTGGTGGCAGACCTTGCAAACTTGGAGTTAACAAAAAAAAAATCATGTACTCTTATTCTCAGAGTACACTACCAACTGATAATGAAAACAAACTTGTGAGAAGATATGGGAAAATGTGTATACGTCTGCCTCTCTAGCAATAAGGGCTGTTTAATTACCAGACCAACATGGAAACATAATAAGATAGCGTGTCTCAAAATGTCTTTGTTGCATTTTTAAGGGAGAATACATTTTAAACTGATCCTAACTACAGAGAGAGAGAGAGAGAGAGAGAGAGAGAGGGAGAGATGGGCTTTAGTCCTGTATGGTAAATGAGCTGTGACACAGTAAAAGTCCTCAAGAGGTATGCATGTTTAACAAGAAAACGTTTTCCCAGAGGATTTTATCAATGACTTGCACCTAGCCTGCAAGCCTGCTGCTATTGTCCAATATGGTGACAACTCCACTCTCATCAGCAACTAATCTACAGGAAATAGAAAAGTTAACATAACATGTCACTGAGACAGATGCCTGGTGTCAAAGCCATGGCCTCTAGCTCAATGCCAAAAAGTGCATTGTGATCCCTTTTGGTAAAAACTCTGTACCCATGAACTACCACATAGGCGGTAGTCTACTTAACACCAAAAGTGTGATAAGAGACCTTGGGACACAGGTGGACAGTAGTCTCTCCTTTGATAATCACATTGCCACAGTAGTCAGGAAATCCTTCTATATGGCACACCTCATCACAAAAGATTTCTCATCCAGGAAAAAAGAGGTCATTGTTCCCCTCTACTCATCACTCATTAGACCCATTATAGAGTACAACACCCCTTTTGGTATGTACCTCACAAGACATCTACAACAACTGGAAAGGCCACAGAAATACCTCACAAAGAGGATTACCGGCCTCAAAGAGATGCCCTACATGAACCGTCTCAAAAACTCCAACTTTACTCTGTGTCATATCGCCTACTCAGAGGCGATCTCTGCCTAACATACAAAGCTATGGCAAACCCAGAGCTGTTGGACATGCTCCACTTAAAGAAATGGCAATCCCTTTGAGCTACACGCTCTAGGGACCTAAACCTTGTCACCACAATAAACAGAACATGCTGGAAGGATAGATTCCTATCTCAGAGACTTCCCATACTCTGGAACAAACTACCTATCCATATCAAACAAAGCTCCTCATTAGCACTCTTCAAGAAAAATCTTGATGATTGCATGGGAGATAGGAAATTCACCCCGGGGATCAATTCTGTGGCTCTGCTTGACAGGTACACGAAAATAATTTTCTTGGGTGGCAAAAGCCAGGGTACCATTTGGCTAGGCTTATATAGGCCCTAGGGCCAATAGCCTAGTACCTACCTATGAACCTACGCTTTCTCCAATATTATAACATGGTTAAAAATCAGTACAATTTCTAAACACACAAAAATAGCTAATACGTTTTACAACAAAACAGTATCCCACCACTGTCGGCAACATATCCAGGCAAGTGAGATTGGAAGTGTGACCTTTAGAAAGGAAAAGGAGCAAATTACATAGAAATAAATGGAATTTGTAAGAACAGTAGATGGAATATAATGTTCAGGAGGAGGAGTGAGGTTTAAGGGAAGGTAGGAATTGAGTAGTTTATGTAACACTGGACTGAATATAACAGTTGGTATAAAGAAAGAAAGCATGTATGTAATGTATAATGTATGTAAATGGGGAAAAAATGTTAATATGGTTTGCTTTGTCTCTATTAATGTACGTATGCATATGTCTTAAGTGGCAATTTAATAAAGGTGTTTAAAAAAACATATCCAGACACCTATCCAAAAAATTTAAAAACTAGGTCTACTCAACAGAACAACTTGCAGAAGACTCTTGCCTTTACTTACTTACTACCTCAACTACTTTATGCCTCTTGCATTTTCACCATACTGCAAACTTCTGAACTAAACGAACTAGAACAATATTACAATGCAGTCATCAAATGTGCTGTCACCCTTGTATCAAAGGTTTGCAAAGATATTATTACAGTTCTCCAGCTGCAAAATTTTCCAGCAAAAGAAACATAATTACATCCTCATGTGTGCCATTGTTCTCCTTCTAACCACTGATGGCTCAAAGTTGGTATGTGATTTGACTTTTCCATGCTTTCAAACAGGTCATTATAATCCTAGTATGTTTTTTTAGTCCTATATCCTGCCTTCATTTTAACTTATTCAAGCCTATAGCACCGTTTTTGTATACCTCCAGTTGACACCCATAGCTCCTTATGGTGCACAGACTTCACACCCACAGAGTCTTATGGCATACAGACTTTTTGGGGGTTGACTTCGGCGACTTACCAATTAACAATAAGCAGTATTAGAAAGTGTGCTTAGTTATTAACAAAATGACACCAAGATGGTTAATGTAAGATGTCTTGCAGCCAATCACTGTTTATGACTTATTCTTCATATTTTCATATTTAAGTACCAATTAACAATAAGCAGTATTAGAAAGTGTGCTTAGTTATTAACAAAATGACACCAAGATGGTTAATGTAAGATGTCTTGCAGCCAATCACTGTTTATGACTTATTCTTCATATTTTCATATTTAAGTACCAATTAACAATAAGCAGTATTAGAAAGTGTGCTTGGTTATTAACAAAATAACACCAAGGTGGTTAATGTAAGATGTCTTGCAGCCAATCACTGTTTATGACTTATTCTTCATATTTTCATATTTAAGTTCATATTTTCATACCTAAGACCCTACATGATATTGAGGGGTATGGTGTGATACTCCATGGTGGAAGACATGAAAATTCATTGTTAGTGTCCTTTTATATCACACAGTACCTGAGATATTGTTAGCTGATTTTTAATATTTATGAAAATAAATAATATTTCCATATGTACCTAATAGTTCAAAACACAAGTGACTTTCAAACTGTCGCATAATATCAGGCGAAAACTTACATGTTGTTAAAGAAAATCATCTTTGAAATTTGCACTGTAAGTCACACATCTTGAGCAATATCTAGTGTTATTTATATTGATAATTACACGATTAAGCACGTTTCATATTTCTGTAAATCTCTCAGTAAACATACTATTATAGAGGAATTTCTTGTCATCACGAAAGCTTATGTCTGGGTAACAGAAATGTTCGAAAAGTATATGTTTAGGTTGTGTAGTGTCTAAGATATGACCATTTGCTTTTAAAGATATAGCAAAACTATAATTTTGGGTTTGTGTGCATTATAATATATTATTTATGGAAATACTATGAATACACCAGCTATTATCTCTATAAAGAATACTTCTTACTGATAACATTGCTATTTGTACAGTTTTAATAGCTTTTATTGTTTACAAAATGTTTACATTTGTTTATGTTATGCTTATTAAGTTTCTTTTTCAGAAAATGCTGTGGATTTCAAGATATGTAGGCTGCTGTTCCACATCACATCCCACATCACATGCATGCATGTTAAATGAGTTACCATGTCTGTAATGCCTTGTTTGCCATTAGATAGCTCAGACTTTACTATCTGACAGTCACAATCTCATCTTGTTTGTTCCTTTGCACACATGTTCTACTTTAAAGCTCCCTTTTGTTCAGAAAGGTTTGTTTGACTTGTATACAGATACTCATCTGTGATGTTTTCAAATGAGGTTTAAAGTCCCCCCCCCCCAAAAAAAAAACACCCTCAGGATGTAATCAAAAGATATGGACTGGAAGGATGAACACAGGATAGCAGCAGATTTCTTCAGCTCCACCAATTTCATTACACTGACAGGAATTAATTACTTAAAAATTAATTTTTGAAGTAATTTTCTTTCTAAATATGTTTGTTTTATATAGTTCTTGAACTATATCTAAAAAAGAAAGGAAATCTTAACAATATTCCTGTCAGAAATCACTTTGGAAATTTTCCTGTCAGTTTATCAGTCTGAAATGAGTTCCAGTAAGACAAATTCTCAAGACTCCAGCATCAAGAAAGAACTTCAGTCTCTGATAATTATAATCCAACTTACTGCTAAGATGGATAAAATGGATACTAAAATAGACACCTTCATAGAAAAAACTACAAAACAAATAGACTTGTTACATATAGACCTGCAACAACAGAAGATCCAGATGACAGGCATAGAAGAAGCTGTGAATGACATGGAAAATAGAATATAAGAAGAGGAAATCAACATTGAGTTTCTGCTGAAACAAAATACACATTTACAAACAAAGCTGGATGACCTGGAAAATAGATCTAGGCACAATAACATTAGGATTTTTGGACTGCCAGAAAATATTGAAGGTAACAATATTACTTCTTTTTTAACAACATGGCTCCTAAAACTTTAGACTTACCAGAAGCATTCTCTTTTGGTATCGAAGAGCACATAGATCTATAGCTAATACTAACTCTAACAAAAACTATCCTAGATCAGTTATAGTTAGATTTCTATCATCTTTTGATAAAGAGATGGTTCTTAAATCTGCTTGGGCTAAAGCTCCTGTTAAGATTAATGAGACAACTGTGCATTTTGACAATGACTATTCTTCCATGGTAATAGCTAAAAGAAAAGTTTTTCTGCCACTAATAAGGGAGCTTAAAAAGCACAGTTTAAAACATACCTTCTGTTTCCTGCCAAGCTTAAAATCTTCCTTCCTGATGGTCCTAAAATTTTCAATGACTTAGACTCTGCTTTACTGTTTATCAAAAAAATAAGATTTTGGATAAAATAGAAGAAATGGAATGGGCTAGTCCTTCATTAAAGAGACTGGCAACTGAAACTTCGTGGAAGACTTCAGAGAAGAAGAAGAGACTAAAAACAAATGATTTGTTCTAGGTTTTTTTTTCTCTCATCATTATATTTCATTATTAATCTTTTTAAATATAGTTCCTGCATTTCCAAGAAGCAACAAATATTTTGAAAAAGATTTAATCAAAGTTATTCTCTGTGTGCAAAGAAATGTTTTGTTTCATAACTAGTCAAAATATCTGGAGATTTAATGGCAAGTTGTGATTCAACTTGTTTCTCTTTCTGAAAAGGAGAAGTAAGGTCAGTAATTTGATACATTTTTTTCTTTATCTTTTTTTTCTTCTCCTTTTCTTCTTTTCTTTGTTTAAACAATGACATTCTATTTAGATTATGTAGTGGGTGAAGGGTGGGGAAGGCAGGGAGAGAAGAGTAATGAAAATATGATTAATAGAATAATAACATATTTATTCCTTGTAAAAGTTTATATGATCTTCAAATGCTATTCCAAATTATACTTTCTTGATTACACTGCTTATGCTTGTTTGTAAATAATCTGTCATGCTTTAACTAATAATAATTAGAACTAAATAATAGTAAATAATATGTTTTATTTTTAACTCTATTAATATAAACAGTAAGTAATATTCCATTGTATATACTTCTTATAGCTTTCTCTTACATTTTTTTATTTCTGCCTTACACCCTTTTACTTTCTACTCTCTTTTTCTTTTCTTTATTAATATATATACATGCTTTTGATCATATAGACACAGTAAATAATAAGATTTGCATAAAATTGAGTTGGGACAAAAATATTGAGTTTTATTACTTATTAATAATTTTGGGCTTAATTTCACTTACATAGAGGCTGTAATAATCTGTAAAATACATTGTGAAGGTTTTGTCATGTTTAGATGCATTTACACTGTTAAATGAATGTTTGTCACTAGTTTGTAATAAGTTTCCCGCCAAAATGTTAAGAGAGACAATCTGGGATGTGGGCTGTCTCATGCACAGTGTCCATGAGCTACTTCAAAAGCTTCAACTCTCAGAATTCTCACAGAGAAGCTGAAAGCAGCTAGTCTCACCTTTGACCTAGATATCACACTGACACATCACAGATTCAGCAATGACACTCTACCAGGAAATAGAAATGATACAAATGCGACTATGTGAAGGAAAATGAACTCTTTAACATCTAAATGTGAGTTATTTTATATAATTACTTAAATATCTATATTATAATTCATAAAATATGTCAGTTATAATGAGTTTAAATGATACAGTTTCTTGTAGTAAGTAAATGTCTTATTTTAGAAGGCATAGAAAATGAAACATTTATTCAAGTGTTTTGAAAATCTACTTAACAGCAGCTTAATAATCTGTGTTAAAACTTATGTTCCAAACATATACATTACTATAACTCATTTAATTCATCTGATTGACAAGCATAAATAATTTTATAACTCTATACTGGAAGAAATTGTCATGTGATATATTTTAAAGCAGTAGTATAGCATGGTTGTAAAATCTGGTTACTAAAATGTGTTTGCTGTGCATTATTTTGTATAAAGCAGACAGATTTATTGTAGGGACAGCAAGTAAGATAGTGCTCAGTAAGGACATAACTCAGTGAGATCAGATATATATATATATATATATATATGTGGGTCACTACCACATAGGCGGTAGTCTACTTAACACCAAAAGTGTGATAAGAGACCTTGGGACACAGGTGGACAGTAGTCTCTCCTTTGATAATCACATTGCCACAGTAGTCAGGAAATCCTTCTATATGGCACACCTCATCACAAAAGATTTCTCATCCAGGAAAAAAGAGGTCATTGTTCCCCTCTACTCATCACTCATTAGACCCATTATAGAGTACAACACCCCTTTTGGTATGTACCTCACAAGACATCTACAACAACTGGAAAGGCCACAGAAATACCTCACAAAGAGGATTACCGGCCTCAAAGAGATGCCCTACGCAGACCGTCTCAAAAAACTCCAGCTTTACTCTGTCGCATATCGCCTACTCAGAGGCGATCTCTGCCTAACATACAAAGCTATGGCAAACCCAGAGCTGTTGGACATGCTCCACTTAAAGAAATGGCAATCCCTTTGAGCTACACGCTCTAGGGACCTAAACCTTGTCACCACAATAAACAGAACATGCTGGAGGGATAGATTCCTATCTCAGAGACTTCCCATACTCTGGAGCAAACTACCTATCCATATCAAACAAAGCTCCTCATTAGCACTCTTCAAGAAAAATCTTGATGATTGCATGGGAGATAGGAAATTCACCCCGGGGATCAATTCTGTGGCTCTGCTTGACAGGCACACGAAAATAATTTTCTTGGGTGGCAAAAGCCAGGGTACCATTTGGCTAGGCTTATATAGGCCCTAGGGCCAATAGCCTAGTACCTACCTATGAACCTACGCTTTCTCCAATATTATAACATGGTTAAAAATCAGTACAATTTCTAAACACACAAAAATAGCTAATACGTTTTACAACAAAACAGTATCCCACCACTGTCGGCAACATATCCAGGCAAGTGAGATTGGAAGTGTGACCTTTAGAAAGGAAAAGGAGCAAATTACATAGAAATAAATGGAATTTGTAAGAACAGTAGATGGAATATAATGTTCAGGAGGAGGAGTGAGGTTTAAGGGAAGGTAGGAATTGAGTAGTTTATGTAACACTGGACTGAATATAACAGTTGGTATAAAGAAAGAAAGCATGTATGTAATGTATAATGTATGTAAATGGGGAAAAAATGTTAATATGGTTTGCTTTGTCTCTATTAATGTACGTATGCATATGTCTTAAGTGGCAATTTAATAAAGGTGTTTAAAAAAACATATCCAGACACCTATCCAAAAAAAATTTAAAAACTAGGTCTACTCAACAGAACAACTTGCAGAAGACTCTTGCCTTTACTTACTTACTACCTCAACTACTTTATGCCTCTTGCATTTTCACCATACTGCAAACTTCTGAACTAAACGAACTAGAACAATATTACAATGCAGTCATCAAATGTGCTGTCACCCTTGTATCAAAGGTTTGCAAAGATATTATTACAGTTCTCCAGCTGCAAAATTTTCCAGCAAAAGAAACATAATTACATCCTCATGTGTGCCATTGTTCTCCTTCTAACCACTGATGGCTCAAAGTTGGTATGTGATTTGACTTTTCCATGCTTTCAAACAGGTCATTATAATCCTAGTATGTTTTTTTAGTCCTATATCCTGCCTTCATTTTAACTTATTCAAGCCTATAGCACCGTTTTTGTATACCTCCAGTTGACACCCATAGCTCCTTATGGTGCACAGACTTCACACCCACAGAGTCTTATGGCATACAGACTTTTTGGGGGTTGACTTCGGCGACTTACCAATTAACAATAAGCAGTATTAGAAAGTGTGCTTAGTTATTAACAAAATGACACCAAGATGGTTAATGTAAGATGTCTTGCAGCCAATCACTGTTTATGACTTATTCTTCATATTTTCATATTTAAGTACCAATTAACAATAAGCAGTATTAGAAAGTGTGCTTAGTTATTAACAAAATGACACCAAGATGGTTAATGTAAGATGTCTTGCAGCCAATCACTGTTTATGACTTATTCTTCATATTTTCATATTTAAGTACCAATTAACAATAAGCAGTATTAGAAAGTGTGCTTGGTTATTAACAAAATAACACCAAGGTGGTTAATGTAAGATGTCTTGCAGCCAATCACTGTTTATGACTTAATCTTCATATTTTCATATTTAAGTTCATATTTTCATACCTAAGACCCTACATGATATTGAGGGTATGGTGTGATACTGCATGGTGGAAGACATGAAAATTCATTGTTAGTGTCCTTTTATATCACACAGTACCTGAGATATTGTTAGCTGATTTTTAATATTTATGAAAATAAATAATATTTCCATATGTACCTAATAGTTCAAAACACAAGTGACTTTCAAACTGTCGCATAATATCAGGCGAAAACTTACATGTTGTTAAAGAAAATCATCTTTGAAATTTGCACTGTAAGTCACACATCTTGAGCAATATCTAGTGTTATTTATATTGATAATTACACGATTAAGCACGTTTCATATTTCTGTAAATCTCTCAGTAAACATACTATTATAGAGGAATTTCTTGTCATACGAAAGCTTATGTCTGGGTAACAGAAATGTTCGAAAAGTATATGTTTAGGTTGTGTAGTGTCTAAGATATGACCATTTGCTTTTAAAGATATAGCAAAACTATAATTTTGGGTTTGTGTGCATTATAATATATTATTTATGGAAATACTATGAATACACCAGCTATTATCTCTATAAAGAATACTTCTTACTGATAACATTGCTATTTGTACAGTTTTAATAGCTTTTATTGTTTACAAAATGTTTACATTTGTTTATGTTATGCTTATTAAGTTTCTTTTTCAGAAAATGCTGTGGATTTCAAGATATGTAGGCTGCTGTTCCACATCACATCCCACATCACATGCATGCATGTTAAATGAGTTACCATGTCTGTAATGCCTTGTTTGCCATTAGATAGCTCAGACTTTACTATCTGACAGTCACAATCTCATCTTGTTTGTTCCTTTGCACACATGTTCTACTTTAAAGCTCCCTTTTGTTCAGAAAGGTTTGTTTGACTTGTATACAGATACTCATCTGTGATGTTTTCAAATGAGGTTTAAAGTCCCCCCCCCAAAAAAAAACACCCTCAGGATGTAATCAAAAGATATGGACTGGAAGGATGAACACAGGATAGCAGCAGATTTCTTCAGCTCCACCAATTTCATTACACTGACAGGAATTAATTACTTAAAAAATTAATTTTTGAAGTAATTTTCTTTCTAAATATGTTTGTTTTATATAGTTCTTGAACTATATCTAAAAAAGAAAGGAAATCTTAACAATATTCCTGTCAGAAATCACTTTGGAAATTTTCCTGTCAGTTTATCAGTCTGAAATGAGTTCCAGTAAGACAAATTCTCAAGACTCCAGCATCAAGAAAGAACTTCAGTCTCTGATAATTATAATCCAACTTACTGCTAAGATGGATAAAATGGATACTAAAATAGACACCTTCATAGAAAAACTACAAAACAAATAGACTTGTTACATATAGACCTGCAACAACAGAAGATCCAGATGACAGGCATAGAAGAAGCTGTGAATGACATGGAAAATAGAATATAAGAAGAGGAAATCAACATTGAGTTTCTGCTGAAACAAAATACACATTTACAAACAAAGCTGGATGACCTGGAAAATAGATCTAGGCACAATAACATTAGGATTTTTGGACTGCCAGAAAATATTGAAGGTAACAATATTACTTCTTTTTAACAACATGGCTCCTAAAACTTTAGACTTACCAGAAGCATTCTCTTTTGGTATCGAAGAGCACATAGATCTATAGCTAATACTAACTCTAACAAAAACTATCCTAGATCAGTTATAGTTAGATTTCTATCATCTTTTGATAAAGAGATGGTTCTTAAATCTGCTTGGGCTAAAGCTCCTGTTAAGATTAATGAGACAACTGTGCATTTTGACAATGACTATTCTTCCATGGTAATAGCTAAAAGAAAAGTTTTTCTGCCACTAATAAGGGAGCTTAAAAAAGCACAGTTTAAAACATACCTTCTGTTTCCTGCCAAGCTTAAAATCTTCCTTCCTGATGGTCCTAAAATTTTCAATGACTTAGACTCTGCTTTACTGTTTATCAAAAAAAATAAGATTTTGGATAAAACAGAAGAAATGGAATGGGCTAGTCCTTCATTAAAGAGACTGGCAACTGAAACTTCGTGGAAGACTTCAGAGAAGAAGAAGAGACTAAAAAACAAATGATTTGTTCTAGGTTTTTTTTTTCCTCTCATCATTATATTTCATTATTAATCTTTTTAAATATAGTTCCTGCATTTCCAAGAAGGAACAAATATTTTGAAAAAAGATTTAATCAAAGTTATTCTCTGTGTGCAAAGAAATGTTTTGTTTCATAACTAGTCAAAATATCTGGAGATTTAATGGCAAGTTGTGATTCAACTTGTTTCTCTTTCTGAAAAGGAGAAGTAAGGTCAGTAATTTGATACATTTTTTTTCTTTATCTTTTTTTTTCTTCTCCTTTTCTTCTTTTCTTTGTTTAAACAATGACATTCTATTTAGATTATGTAGTGGGTGAAGGGTGGGGGAAGGCAGGGAGAAGAGTAATGAAAATATGATTAATAGAATAATAACATATTTATTCCTTGTAAAAAGTTTATATGTTCTTCAAATGCTATTCCAAATTATACTTTCTTGATTACACTGCTTATGCTTGTTTGTAAATAATCTGTCATGCTTTAACTAATAATAATTAGAACTAAATAATAGTAAATAATATGTTTTATTTTTAACTCTATTAATATAAACAGTAAGTAATATTCCATTGTATATACTTCTTATAGCTTTCTCTTACATTTTTTTTATTTCTGCCTTACACCCTTTTACTTTCTACTCTCTTTTTCTTTTCTTTATTAATATATATACATGCTTTTGATCATATAGACACAGTAAATAATAAGATTTGCATAAAATTGAGTTGGGACAAAAATATTGAGTTTTATTACTTATTAATAATTTTGGGCTTAATTTCACTTACATAGAGGCTGTAATAATCTGTAAAATACATTGTGAAGGTTTTGTCATGTTTAGATGCATTTACACTGTTAAATGAATGTTTGTCACTAGTTTGTAATAAGTTTCCCGCCAAAATGTTAAGAGAGACAATCTGGGATGTGGGCTGTCTCATGCACAGTGTCCATGAGCTACTTCAAAAGCTTCAACTCTCAGAATTCTCACAGAGAAGCTGAAAGCAGCTAGTCTCACCTTTGACCTAGATATCACACTGACACATCACAGATTCAGCAATGACACTCTACCAGGAAATAGAAATGATACAAATGCGACTATGTGAAGGAAAATGAACTCTTTAACATCTAAATGTGAGTTATTTTATATAATTACTTAAATATCTATATTATAATTCATAAAATATGTCAGTTATAATGAGTTTAAATGATACAGTTTCTTGTAGTAAGTAAATGTCTTATTTTAGAAGGCATAGAAAATGAAACATTTATTCAAGTGTTTTGAAAATCTACTTAACAGCAGCTTAATAATCTGTGTTAAAAACTTATGTTCCAAACATATACATTACTATAACTCATTTAATTCATCTGATTGACAAGCATAAATAATTTTATAACTCTATACTGGAAGAAATTGTCATGTGATATATTTTAAAGCAGTAGTATAGCATGGTTGTAAAATCTGGTTGCTAAAATGTGTTTGCTGTGCATTATTTTGTATAAAGCAGACAGATTTATTGTAGGGACAGCAAGTAAGATAGTGCTCAGTAAGGACATAACTCAGTGAGATCAGATATATATATATATATATATATATATATATATATATATATGTGTGTGTGTGTGTGTGTGTGTGTGTGTGTGTGTGTGTGTGTGTGTGTGTGTGTGTGTGTGTTTGTGTGTGTATGTATGTGTGTGTGTGTGTGTGTGTGTGTGTGTATGCATGTATATATATATATATATGTATATGTGTGTGTGTGTGTGTGTGTATGTATGTATATATATATATATATATATATATATATATATATGTGTGTGTGTGTGTGTGTGTGTATATATATATATATATATATGTGTGTGTGTGTGTGTGTGTGTGTGTGTGTGCATGTATATATGTATATAAGTGTTTCTGAGAATCTGCATAACTATGCAGTATGATTTATAACAATTTCTATGAATACAATACTTTATTCTATTGACAATAATGAGTTTGAGTAAATGCTCATATACAAGCAATTCAAGGTTTTTTGGAAGCTGTTAATTGCATTTACATGACAGAAAATAGATGCATCTTAATATATGTAATGTCTGAATCATATTAGCCAAAGTTTTTGATTTAAATGAATGTTAGAACTTATTTTTCTCTCCACTTGATTTCTAACATCAAGATTATTTGAATGCTATTTGAATACAAGTGTTTTATATTACATGGATGTATATAGTAGTATGAACAGTTTAAAAAAAAAAAAAAAGGTTTATTTTAGTTTATATGATGCTGTTTTACCAAATGTGTAGTCTTGTCTTGCTAGATAATTGAATTGAAAACTGTTAACCTCAATTAAATATAACTAGTATTAAATTGGTAAGGTGGTAGCTGAGGTACTGCTGCTTAGGGTAGGGGGTTAACTTGAGTGGTAAATACTACTCTAAGTTGGAGTTTATAACTCCAGGCTGGATGCAAGGTTTAATCCTTACATTATTTTTACTTGTTCATTGTTATTTGTATATAGTTTTGACATCCACAATACATTTTGTACATTCATTGTCACTACAAACAAAATTGAATCCTATACGAAATCCCATAAGAGATTCAATAAATACAGCTATATTTAAAGGTACACCTAAAGGAGGAGATGTAACATTACTTATCTTGTTATTTGTTATTTTGATCATAAGATTCTTAAGTTTTAAAAATGCCAAATGACATCTTTAAAAGGAATTTCTTTAAACATTAATGGATTGAATAATCCATGTAAAAGGGCAAGCCTAATAAGATACATTAATTTACATAAGGCCAACTTAGTCTTCCTGCAAGAAACCCATCTTTTGATATCGATAAACTAGCCACAAACAAATATACAGTATTGGTTAGTTCAGAGCACACTCAGAAAAAAGAGGAGTGGCTATTTTATGGAATAAAAGTATGCCCATTCCTAAAACCATTAAGTCTTATCAGGATGACAAAGGAATGTTTTGTATGGTTACAATACAAATTAATGGGAAGACTTACACTTTAATTAATGTATATTGGATACCTGGAATTGGTATTAATACAGTGAAACATCATCTTGATAAGATCATATCATTCTCTATAGGAGATATTATTTTAGCTGGTGACTTTAATTGTATACTACATGAAAGTGATACTACCACTATAGGGAAAAGAAGAATTACATCTAATGCAAAACATTCAAATGATTTTGCTAATTCTTATCATTTGAATGATATTAATAATCAGATAGATTCAAAGTCATTACCATACACCTTTTTTCTAACAGATACAAAACTTATTCAAAAATAGATAGGGTCTTTATTTCTAACCAGATGGTAACAGATTTAATTAATTCCAAAATCATTTCATGTCCTATATCTGATCATAATTCAATTGTTTTGAATTCATGATAAAAATACTCATAATGTTCAGATCAAAAGGATACCAGCATACTTAACTCAACTAAAAGACTATAAAGAATATATACTTTCAGAAGTAAAACATTTTTAGACATAAATAATACTCCTGAAGTCTCCATTGTTTATGTTTGGGATGCCTTAAAATCATATCTATATGGACAAAGTAGCAGATGGTATAATAATAAAAGGAAATCTTGGGATAAGGAATTGTTAGATATTCAAAGTAAATTAGACTCTTATAAACATAATAATAAAGAAAATATTATGGACAAGAAAGTTATTGAAGAAATAAACAAACTAAATGAGAAATACAAAGAAATTTTAACTCATAAAGTTAAAATAACTTTAGAGAAATACAAGTTTTGTCTTATTCAATAAGCCCCAAATACTTACATAGACTTAAAAATAAAACAAAAAGGTTGAATAAACAAAACCATATCAAAGAAATCTTTTCTCTAAGGAAAAAGAAGAATGTTTCTAGTATACCAGAAATACTAGATGAATTTAGAAATCACTTTCACAAAATTAACCATAATAACATTAACATGGAACCTAAAGATAAAATAAAGGAGTTTATAACCACAAACATGAATAAAAAGCTTAATAAACAACAGATTAAACTATTGGACAAGAGTATTTCATATACAGAAGTTATTACACAAATAAATAAGCTTAAATCAAAAGATATGGACTGTGCATCACCTGTATCAACATTAAAGACATTTAGGTAGGTTGGAGGGAAGGGGGTCGACCACCCCAGGTGCAAGGTGATAGGGGACAAGCTGAGCAGATACTGACCAGTCTATAATGCAGCACCGGCATTCATTTCCATATCAGTATTTTTGAATGCCGCTAAGGAAATTATGACGCACTATGTTTGCTGTCAGGACCAAAGTGCTTCAATGCTTTATGTGTGGTATATGTTGCAGACATGTCTTTTCTCTGACTTGCCACAGGTTTTAAAATTAGAATGCATTTTTTGTCAGTCCTAAGAGATGCTTTTAAATGTATGCGAGTGCCAGATCGGGAACGATTTTAAAAGTGAAACACATTTTTTTTCTTTTGTCACTTCTGAAGGAGGCAACTTTTTTTTTTGCTGCTCAACTTAGACGTTGAGAGTTGTAGAAATTATCCTAGCTTTCTCCTTAAATAAAAAGCACCAAATCAGTGAACAGTCCTATTATTTTTATTTTTTGCTCCTCAACTTAGAGTTGAGGGGTGCCAGATTAGAAAATGACACCAGGAGTGAGATGAGACAACTACGGGTCTGAATTTCACAACCAACAGAACAGGAAACTTGATCAGACAAAGCCAAATCTTTATCACCTTTGTCTTTTAAATTTAGAAAATGGGGACAATCAGACTGCCTCATCTTTCTTAAGAGGAGCTGTCTCCAAAATGGATTAAGTTCAGTTTCAAAGACATCTAGGGGTAATTCTAACTCTACACCCTGGAAACTTCCAGTACTAGATGACATATTTGACACTAAAATTTAAATTATGTACTCATCATAAAAATGCATTGGTGTTGTCCATTTTCAATCTTCCTCAATGTATCGGTCTCAGATTCGACCATCTGATCTGACTCGGCCAATCTCTTCAGATTCTTGGATCCGACTCTCGAGCTCCTCCCTTTACCCATAATGCCCTTTACTTGCCAGATT
Source organism: Protopterus annectens (assembly GCF_019279795.1). Taxonomy (NCBI): domain Eukaryota; kingdom Metazoa; phylum Chordata; order Ceratodontiformes; family Protopteridae; genus Protopterus; species Protopterus annectens. The sequence continues at coordinate 643,202,273 of NC_056736.1, forward strand.
AACTCAGATCGAGTTTGCTGCTGCTAAATATGCTGGAAGGCATAAATGCTTATAATAATAATCATAACTAGTACAAGAAATAGGGCAGAGACAGAGTAGGGGCTCAGACTGGAAACAATGGTTCCCATATACCTCATCAACCTCATCAGGTCACTCCCATAGGGTAAAGACAGGGGGAAGGAAGGAGGGGAGTTGAAGAAGAATGAAAATGGACAACACAGATGCATAGTTATCATGAGTCCATAACTTAAATATCTGATGTTGTCATTTTCAGTCATTCCTCAGAGTCCCCAGCTACGTAGCCTTGGACGGCCTTCATGGAAGGATATTCCAGAGAACAGCAGAGCCAAAGGCAGCCCTTTTCCTGGATATGATGTTCAACTTGTAATGAGCAATAAAAGGATGGGAACTGGACCAACTGGCTGCAGCACAAATGTCATCAATTGAAGCTCTGGCCCAAAAAGTGGATGAAGTAGCCATGGACTTAGTCAAATGAGCCTTTGGAAATCTAGGTAAGAACAAACCTTTTAGAGAATATACAAAGGATATGCAATATGTTATCCATTTAGCTAAGGTAAATTAAGATACTGTTTTTTCCAACTTGCTTTTATTAAAGGAAATAAACAGCTGAACAGTTATTTGAAATCCTTTTGTTCTATGGAGGTAAAAACAAAGTTGTCTATGTACATCTCAAAGATGTAACATGTATTCTCCCTTATTGTCAAATTTTAGAAAGAAAACTGGTAAATTGGTTATTGGATTCATGTTTGACTCAGAAACAACTTTTGTCAGGAAGGAAGGATTAGTATGTAATGTCATTCTGTCTTTGTGAAAAAACAAATAAGGCAGTTTTGAACAGAATTATTGCATCTCAGAAATTCACCTTGCTGATGTAATACCTACAAGATAAATTGTTTTCCAAGAGAGAAATTTCAGGTCTGACTTAGCTGAAGGTTCAAAGAGGGATTGGGTTAAAGTTTGTAACAAAACAGCATGGTCCCAGGGTGGAATAAGGTCTCTTATTGGAGATCTAAGCAGAAGAGTACCCCTCAGAAAAGCCTTACAAATTTAAGAAGAAGCTAGGGGGGAGGCATTATGTCCTATGTGGTAATCAGAGGTGGCTGCAAGCTGGACTTTTACACTGGAGAAACTAGCACCGTTCTGAAAAACTGAAGCCAGAAAATCTAATATAGCAGGAATTGGAGCTGTGAAGGGATTCAGCTTCCTTTGTTTTGCCCAATATGAAAATCTCTTCCATTTACTCTTGTAATTTTTATCTGGTAGAAGGTTTCTAAGATGAGGATAAAATCTGAAGAACTGGAAGGGAGAACATGAACTTTCCAGCAATCAATGGAATTGGAGACACCATGCGGTTAACTTGAGGCCTTAAATGTCCCGATGAATAATTCCCGATAGGTGCAATAGTAGATCTGGACTGGAGTCCAGTGTCCAAGGTGGACATAGAAGATAAGACAATAGGAAAGGGAACCACACCTGTCGAGGCCAGAATGGAGCAATGAGGATTACCTTGCTTTTCAACCGTTGTGCTTTCTGCAGAAATTTGGATAGTAAGAGAAGGGGAAGATAAGCGTACAGGGGACTGGAGGGCCAAAATTGGACTACAGCATCTCTTGGTGAGTGCCCCTGAGGGGGAACTGGGGCAAAGAACCTTCTGCGCTTGCTGTTGAGGGGTGAGGCAAAGAGATCGCAACAAGGTTGTCCGCAGTGATGAAAAATCATTGCTATCACTACAGGATTGAGAGACCACTTGTGTGGCATCAAGCTGGATCTGCTGAGCTTGTCAGCTAAGATGCTGGATTTTCCTGGAATGTGCATTGTCAAAAAAAAGCAGTTGGAGACAATCGGATTGCCTACTGCCAGTCTCTCACTTCTTCTAGGCAAAGGGGTAAGATCTGGATCTCCCCTGTTTGTTAATGTACCAAACCACTGACATATCGTCTGTCTGAATAGCAATTGTACCTACAGTGAGAGAGCTCTTTAAGGCCTACAATGCTAATAGGACCGCTCTCATCTCTGAGACACTGATAAGCAAATTGGTCTCTTCTGGGGACCACGTACCCTAGACAGTCTGTCCCATGAAATACCCCCCATTCGGATGTGTCGGTGGTTGGTGTGGCCTTCAGGGGAGGAAAGATAAATGGAAGTCCCTGACACAGCTCACTGGACTAGATCCACAAAAGTAGGGAATACTTCCAAGCCCACAAAATCTTTATAGAATGCTTTAATGGATGCTGAAGCATTGACCATTGGACCAATAGAGTCCATTGGAGAATTTTCATGTGAAAGCAAGCCATGGATGAAAGGGTGATCACTGCAGCCATTGAACCGAAGGCTTAAAGAAACAAACTCACAGGAGGAAAGCAATGGATCTAGAGTCTGTCTGAGTCTGACATGCAATCTCAGGGAATGAATTCTGCTCTGAGGTAAAAATGCGAACTGTCTGACTGTGTTTAGGTGAGCTTCTATAAACTCCAATACTTGAAATGGTTGAAGTTGGCACCTGGAAAGATTTACTGTGATCCCTAGGAATGGACACAACTGGAGTAAGAAATCGCTCACCTTTTCTAGGAGATGCCTGGTTGGTGCGGAAAGGAGCTAGTCATTTACATTAGGAAACACTATGAATCCATGCAGTCTGAGATGATCTGCCACCACTGTGATGCATCTGGTGAACATCTTGTGGACTGTGGTGAGACCAAAGGGCAGGGTCCTGAACTGATAATGACTGACTCCCAGTCAAAAGTGCAGTTATCTTCGAGAGTGCCTGTTCATTTTGATGTGATAGTATGCATCTTGAAGATCTATAGAGCACATCCACTTGTCCTTCTGTAGAAGTGGCAGAATGGACTGAACCGTGCCCATCCATCACATGGAATTCTTCACAAATTGATTCAGATGACTGAAATGTAGAATAGGTCTCAGGTTCCTTGATTTCTTTGGCACTAAAAAGAACCTGGATCCTGTTGGACTGGTGGGATCTTTTGGATGACTCTATTTTCTAGCACCTTTTGGATTTCTAATGCTGCTAACTCCCTCTGATTGGGTGAAACATTGGGGAGTTGCTTCTTTTGTGAGGGGCTTTGGGATAAAGGAATGAAGTATGATCCTTTGCACCCAAGAATCTCTTGTGATGCCTGTCTAGGAAGGCATTTGGGTGAAAGGAAAAGTGTCCCCCAACAACCTCCAGAGAAAAATAGTAAGATAACATTTCAGAAGTGCTGAAAGGGCCTATCCAAGAAGGAATCTTGAGACCCTTGATTCTGCAAATCCCCTCTGCTGCGAGGATGGCATCTTCCATTATTATTTCACTCTCTGCCTCTTGAGTAAATTCCTCACATGAGTCCTGAAAAGGTCCTTGAGATTTCCGGAACCACATCTTCTTACCACTGTGCTGACTCCTAAAGAAAAGTCTTTGCGGGGTAGAGAAAGGGATTCTAACAGCAGACAAGGTATCTCCATCCTTCTCACTGTGGGAAAGTGTGTCTTTAACTGTGGGCCCAAATAGGGAAAATCCATCAAAGGAGCATTGATGAAAAATTTAAAGGACTCCACAAATTCACACAATCTCATCCAGGCATTTCTCCTTATGGCTATGCAAACCAAACAACAGCCAGTAACTCAAGTAAATCCAGTGAACTCCACTTAAAAAAACAGCAAAACAGCAAAAAGTCACTGGAACCACAAACTTCTCACTGCATACACGTTTATTAACAAACAAATACACCTTGTCAGGCTTCTTCAGCCATAATGAATGAATGAATTCACAAACAAGCATTTACAGCATTATCATAGTCACATGGTCATCTTACCTAATTGCATTTGTTTCTGAAACTCTCTAAGCACGGATTTGTAAAAACACTTCCATTCAAAGCCGGTGTTACATGTGCCCCTAGGCAAAGTATCCAGTAAAACTCTTCCATTTCTGTACACTCTTTAATATTGCCACAATGGCTCCGAAACTATGGATCAAACCTTTAATATAAAAAACTTAAAAGCATGATTTCCTTCTTATGTTTGTATAATACATTTGTCAGCACCTCTCTTAATTTCTGAAAATTATTTCCAATACATTCTTTGAACGTCTGATTGGTTTTCCCCACATAGTACACATGACACGAGTTACATCTAGCCAAGTACATATGATTTTTTGTTTCACAATTACCATATGCATTAAGCTTATATTTTCTACCAGTTACAGCATGAATAAATATGTGATCTTCACAAATAAATCTATAGTAAATGCACCTACCACATTTAGATGTACCCTTATTATTTATCTTAGTGTACATTAACTCGTGTTTGCTCTTTATAACATAATATATGTTTTAGATTTTGACTTTTTCTGTATCCAAAACTAGGTCTACCTACATTATTTACATTCAATTCTGGTACATCTTGTAAAATGTGCCAATATTTACTATGTTCTTAACTTTAGTTGTATTACTGTTATAAGTCACCATGTATCTGATTTTATGTTGTGCACACTTAGTGATACATCCCTTTTCTAATTAAGCTGAGAAAATAGATGTCTTGTGTACTTGTCAGAAATTAAAAGAGAAGTGCTGACAAATGCTCTATAGAAACATAAGAAGGAAAAGGGTTTTAATCATACTTTTAAGTTTTCTATATTAAAGGTTTTAACTGATACAATACATGGTAGCAATATTAAATAGCGTTCCGACATGGAAGAGTTTTACTGGATACTTCTCCTAGGAGCACATGTAACACCAGGTTTGAATGGAAGTGTTTCTTTATAAGAAACGAGTGTAATTGGGTACAATGATCATGTGACTATGATAATGATATTAATGGTTGTTTGTGAATTCATGCATTCATTCATTATGCCTGAAGAAGCCTGACTAGGCAAAAGATTCTGAACTAGCTTTATTCATTATTTGTTTGTTAATAAATATGTACGAAGTGAAGAGTTCATGTTTCCAGTGAATTTTTGTTTTGCTCCTTATGGCTAAGCCTGAACCAGCAGCCCATGAAGAACCTTCAGCACCGTGAGATACTAACCTTATGAATGTATTGGATATAGACTGTAGGGTGGCCAGTAGGGAGGAGTAAATTTTCTCTTCCTCTGCTGACATGGACCCTGGGGTAGACTTAGAGAGTTCCTTGATCAAGTCCCTCTGCAATCTAGCAAAATGTACCAGATAGTTGAGTGACCACAAGGCAAAGGCCGCTTAAGTGGAAACAAGCTTTCCAAATCTGTCCAACACCCTAGATGCTATGTTAGAAGGGTGGACAGAGGAACTCTCTTCTGCTAGTTCCTTCTTAGTGGCTGCCGCGACAACCATGGCATCTTTAGGGAGTCCCTTACTCCAGTACTGCCTGTCTTTAGGGATTCCTAGAATCTTGTCCAGATGTTGGGTTGATAAGCTCTATGGTATCCAGTTCCTTCCACAACCGGCAGGAGATGAGATCTACAAGGTCATCCGCCAATGGGGGGTAAGCCTTAGATAGGCCAGACCTAAAGGCTTCCAGAAACACGGATTCCTCTTGGGAAGGGCTTTAGGTGTCCCAACCACCTTTTTGGTGCAGGATCTCTAAGATGTCTCCAAAGGAGACATTCTCAGGTGGGGACCTAGGGGACCCCTCCCCTCATCAAAATCAGTTTCCTCAGTTAAAGATTCCTGAGGGGAATCTAAGTGCCTCCTCCTGCATATTCTCTCCTCAATGGACCCCTTCAGTGGGGTGCTCTGAAGAGGTATCAGAAGAGATGGGGAGTTCCTGAACAGGAACTGTCTGGAAGCTCTTACAGGCTAACTGTCCCTGTGGAGAAGAATGATAGGGCTTAGATCTCAAATCCATAGGGGGGACAGGTATAGAATCAGAAGACATGAGAGCAGAAGTTTCCCTGACAGCAGAAAACTCTTCACTACCTCAAAGGCAGAGTGTCCAAAAGAAGTAGAAACCAACCTCACTGAAGCCAAAGCTCTCGGCTCAGTCAGTTCTCCACCCCTCCCAGAGCTGTCCAGCTCCAAGGCTCCGAGGGGAAGCAAAGGCTCCTAAAAACTCAGTCAAAGTCAACTGCCCCAGATGCAACAGAGAAGCTTAATCTTCAAGACTCATCCTTCTCAGTAGGGATTGGCGCTGACTGGGTTAGGGACAAAGAAGGATCCAAAGAAGATAGTGATATCCTCAGATGAGACACTTCAACTCTCAGTACTCTCAGATCCACTGGCTCCGAAACTATGGCTTAGATCACAGAAGGAGTTACTATGGGTTATAAAGATGGCCAAAGGCTCACAGATCCAATGGGAGACTGAGATGGCAACAACCCAATATGGATTTGTGCTCTAAGGAATTTTCTCATCATCCTGTCCACATCTGCCTCGGAAAGACTATAATAGAAGGACCTGAGTGAGGAAATTGTTGAAGGAGGGCAGGATGACTTCCTAGGTGTCTTCTGTAAAAATGCAGACATAAGTCTAGGAGACACAGGTTCCTGAGAGAATCTAGGACTCAGATCCAAGGAGACTTGGCCACAGAAGTTGTCTGAAGCGGAGATGTCTGAGCTGACACTTTTTTTGATTTTGAAGGGAGGCACCAAACTCAGAGCAGGTGCAGGAGACTTCGTAGGGAATCGCTTCCTGTGCTCCCTAAGCTCCAAAGACCTTTGCTTTCTTACAGGGGTTTGAGCCCCAGAAGTAGAAGCAACAGAGGTAGAAAAAGCAGACAAAAGACCCTTCAGGACCAACTTATTCCACCTGTCACTGATCACCCTTGAGTTAAAACCTGCGCAGATCTCACAAGACACCAGCAGGTGAGATGGGCCTAAACAATATACGCACTCCTTGTGGGCATCAGAATTGGCTATCTTATGCCCACAGGAAGTGCACTTCTTGACGCTGGCAGGCTTGTCAGCCATGCCAACAATCAAACTCCAGCAAAGAAACACAAAAACAAAGTAAGAGAGAAGAAGTAACTGTACAAGATACTGTATATCAAGAGATTTTTTTGTTTGTTTATATAAGAACAGAAAAGACAAACTACCAACAATGGTAGGAAGAATACCTAAAAGGTATGGCGAGAAGGCCTGGTACCATCAATGGTACAAAAAATTACCTACGCGGTATAAAAGAGTAAAATAAAGAAGGCTAAACAGATATGGAAACTAAGAAAAAGATGAAAAAATAAATTCTATTTTTTTACTCACAAAAACCCAACAAAGCACTCTAGAGTTCAAGAGAACGCAATCCTGACTGAATCATTAGAGTGTCAAACGAGATCTGAGGTAATCTGGCAAGTATGCAGCATTATGGGTAAAGGAAGGAGCTCGAGAGTCAGATCCAAGAATCTGAACAGATTGGCTAAGTCAGATCTGAGGGTTGGATCAGAGACCCATATGTTGAGGAATGAATGAAAATGACAACATCAGATCTGATAAAACAGGTTGTCCCAAAATGGATTATTCTTATAAGATCTTCTGTTTAGACACTGAAGATGAAGCAACCTGTAAAAATACTCTTCTCTCAAAATCTACTGTTAAGAAACTGGGACAGTCTACACCTTGCAATAAAGGTAGACAGAGTACAACTCCAACAACTACAGAGGGCGAGGTCCCACGCAGCCACAGAGAGAGAGTAAGGTCCTACTTGGCTTAATAGGTTCACTAGACAATGATGGCTGCTTTTGAGATGTGTCTGAAACAAGCTCAGTAAATTCAGTTTTGTTAATCTTTCTTGAAGACTATTTATGCTCGTTTCCCCTTCCAAAGTTGGTAGTTTGCTTTTTATTTTTGGCTCTCATTCATGAAAATCAGCTACAGGACTCACCAATCTCAACAAATCACTCCCAGTATACTACATTTATTACACAGACTCCTTATACCCCAGCACACACACTGAAACAATAGACAATGACTTGTAAAATGTTCTGTGGTACCCCATTGTGGTGAGGTATGTTCCCCATAAACTCTTTCTGCTTAATACTGCCATCATGCAATCACTGACAAAAGGAAATGGTCTAAATTCTACAGAGAAGAGTGTTTCCCTCTGTCTGTGATTGTACATGTAGTTTATCAATGAAAAGCACTCCTAATCGAAGTACTTGATGGATTGTCTCATTAAGTTGACCATTCACAAAACAGATTCTCCTCTCCCCTTTTTTCTGTCAACCAGAACAGGAGAACATTCAAAAAACAGTTATTGCTCTTTTATGGTCTTGTTAGGGTTCTTTCATTAAAATTAAAAAGAAGTTATGTACTTACCATAACGTTCTATGTTTGTAGTCCATCTCGCCTATTTTCTTGCTGGATGGGTTCGGAGCCGATATTCAGCTCCGACTTGGCCGATGCTAAAGCTCGAGAGCTTTTACTGGCTCGAGGCTAACCCCTATCCCATGGTGCCTTACGGCAAATTCCCCAGATCTTGTTTGCAAGAAAGCAATAAGTACCTAATAGTAATGAAACTATCAATAACTGTGTACATACAGACAAAACATTGTGTAACATTATCTGTGCCAGGTGGATAACTACAACCAGGTCAGACAGCATAAGTATAGTCTACCAGATCCTCCAGGAACAAGAAGGGGGCAGGAGGGAGGGACGCAAGAATGTAGGCGAGATGGACTACAAACATGGAATGTTATGGTAAGTACATAAATTCTTTATGTTATGTAGTCCTATCTCGCTGTAATTCTTGCTGGATAGGACAGCGTCCCTAGCACCTTTATCCCGGGTGGCTCAAGCAAAGAGACTCTTCAGCACAGCGGACCCAAAGGATGATCTGTCCCAGGAGGCCAAATCCAATTTGTAATGAGTGACAAAGGTATGTGGTCTTGCCCAAGTAGATACTGCACAAATAGTATCAATTGGGAGCCTAGATGTAAAGGCACATGAAGATGATGCTGCCCTTGTAGAGTGACCTTTTACTTTGTTGGGTAACTGTTTGCCAGCAGTCTGATAAGCAAAGAAAATGCAATCTGAAAGCCATTTTGAAAGGGTAACCTTAGAAACAGACAAGCCTTTATTTTTGTCCGAAAAGGAAACAAATAATTAATCTGATTTTCTAAATTCTTTAGTCCTGTGAAGGTAAAACCTGAGAATTCTGTGGACGTCTAATTGGTTTAGTCTGTATTCATATTTATTAGAATGATTTGGAAAAAACACTCGTAGCTCAATAGTAGTGTTAAGATTATGTTCTGAACATACCTTGGGAAGAAAGGAAGGGTTAGTCCTAAGTGAGACTCTATCCTTGTGGAAAACATTGTAAGGAGGTCGAATAGTAAGAGCTTGCAGTTCTGAGACTCTCCTAGCAGAGGTTATGGCTACTAAGAATAGTGTTTTCCAAGATAATAATTTCAGATCCGATGAAGAAGAGGGCTTAAAGGGTGAAGAAATTAAGGATGTGAGAACTAAGTTTAGGTCCCAAGGTTCTGGTGGCTGTTTGATTGGAGGCCTGAGAAGGAGAACTCCCTTCAAAAAGGTTTTGCAGAAAGAGTGGGACATGATGGGATTTCCCATGAAGCCAAAATGGTAATTAGAGATGGCAGCTAACTGAACTCTAACTGTAGCAGCTGCAGCTCCTTCATGAAAGACAGGCGCAAGGAAGGACAAAATAGATTCAATAGGAGCTGTATAAGGATCTAAGCCTTGGTTTACAGCCCAAATAGAGAACCTTTTCCATTTGCTGGAGCATAACTTCCTAGTGGAGGGCTTGTGGGAAGAAATGAGAATGTGTTTGACTGAAGGTGAGAGGGAAACACACCTGGCTATTCGTGGAACTGGAGCACCCATGCTGTCAATTTTAGGGTGTGGATGGTCGGATGGAACTGCCCCGATTAATGAATCAGGAGGTCTGGAGATGGTTCTAGAATCCATGGTTCCTCCAAGAGGTAGGGCCACAGGAAGGGAAACCAGACTTGGCGAGGCCAGTGAGGAGCAATGAGGATCCGGGTGCTCCTCAATCGTTTTGCTTTCTGTATTACCTTTGGAATGAGAGGAAAGAGTGGGAAGGCATAAAGGAATCCCGGGGGCCAATCGTGGACTAGAGCATCCCTGGGTGACATCCCCAGATGGGGAATTAAGTAGCTGCTGTATTTGGTGTACAAGTGTGTGGAGAATAAGTCACAGCAAGCCTGGCCCCATCTGAGAAAGATCTCTTTTGCAACTTCTGCATTCAGGGACCACTCGTGAGGCATGAGGATTGCCCAACTGAGTTTGTCTGCTATCACATTGGACTTCCCCGGGATGTGCATTGCTACCAGAAAACACTGAGTGTCCATCGCCCATTTCCAAACTCTTAAGGCCTCTCAGCAAAGCGGATAAGATTTGGTTCCCCCTTGCTTGTTTATGTACCACACGACAGACATGTCTGATTGAATCGCAATTGTCCCTGTGGGAAGAGAACTATGAAGTGCTTGCAATGCATATAGCACCGCTCTCATCTCCAGAACATTGATGTGCAAGTGGTTCTCGTGGTTCTGCCAAGTACCTTGGTCCGTCATTCCCAGATAATGTCCCCCACCTATCTGGGAGGCATCCGTGGTCAAAACTGCATTTCCTTAAGGAGGAACAAGTGGACGACCTAAGAGAAGTTGTTCTGTATTCAACCACCATGTCAGATCCTTCTTGCAGGTGTTTGCGATGAGAATCTGATGAGATAGGGGAAGATCCTGCATTGACCATTGGGCAAATAGTAGTCACTGAAGTACTCTCATGTGCAGACGGGCTAGAGGAACTAATAGAATGGAGGAAGCCATAGTTCCTAGGACCTGAAGGACTACCCTGGCCTGAACTTTGTGACTGTTTAGCAAAGATCTGACTTGGTTGCGTAATGATTCTACTCTTTCTGGTGTAAGTCTTGCTGACATGGTGGCTGAGTCTATTTCTGAGCCTAAAAATACAATGTGCTGTGATGGAGATAAGGATGACTTTTTAGGTTTACTGTGATGCCTAAACTGGCACACAAGGATAGAGTCTCGTTCCTAGTTCTGATCAGTTGATGCTTGGTGATAGCAGTGAGGAGACAGTTCTCTAGGTACGGAAACACCTGGAATCCTTGATGTCTCAGGTGAGCCGTTACCACTGCCATGCATTTGATGAACACTCTGAGGGCTGTAGTGAGACCAAAGGGCAGTGTTCGAAAATGAAAATGACTGGCTCCCAGCCAAAAGCATAAGTGTCTTCTGGAGCACCTGTCCATTTTGATGTGGTAGTATGAGTCCTGAAGATCTACTGAGCGCATCCAATTGTCTTTCCCGACAAAGGTAAATATCAACTGCATGGTCTTGTTGAATTTGCTGAGATCTAGAATTGATCTCCAGTCCCCTGTCTTTTTTGGAACTGAAAAGAACCGTAAGTTCTGGATCCTATTTGCTCTGTGGGGACTTCTTGGATGACTCTTTTTTTACAGCAATGGGATGACCTCTGATATTGCAAGGTCTAGTTGAATGGGTGGCATGTCAGGAAGAGACCGGTTTACTGGGGGATCATAAACAAAAGGAATCAGGTAACCTCTGGATATTATGGTTTGTACCCAACAATCTTGTGAAATATTTAGCCAGGCACTTGGGTACAGTGATAGATGACCCCTGACTGCCTCCAGAGACGGACAGTCAGGCAAGCCCTCAGCGGCGATGGAAGGGACGATCAGAGAATGTTTTTCTATCTCCCTGGTGTTGCAGACCTCCTCTGCCGTGAGGATGGTGCCTTCCATTATATCCTCCCCCTTTGCCTCTAGGGGAGGGTTGACCTTGTGTCTGAGGGAAACCTTTTTGGGATTTACAGAACCACATTTTCCCTCCTGTATGACCCTTGGGATAGGGTCTAGAAGGAAGGGAGAGATGGACTCCGACAGCAGATAAGGTTTTCCCTTCCTGCTCGCACCTGGTCAAGGTCTCTTTCACCTGAGGTCCAAAAAGAGCTGAACCATCAAAGGAAGACTTAAAGGATTCCATGAAGTTACAAAGACGCATCCAAGAAAGTCTCCTAAGAGAGATTCCTGTTGCGGCTGCCCTACTCGCTCCATCCGCTGCATAGGAAATCAGCCTCATGGAGGAGTTAGCTATCGATGTAAGGGTGGAGAGCTGTGCAGAAACCTTATCTGTGGATCCCGTAGCTACTGAACCCTGAAGGGTATCTCCCAACTCCTTCAGATAATTCCTCTGAAGTTGAGTGAAATGGGTAAGGTAATTCAGCAATCTTAAGGTAAATGCTGCTGAAGAGAAAGTACGCTTTCCATAGCTATCCATTGTCCTATACTCCTTGTTAGGAGGATGGATATTGGAAGATGTCTGACAACTCCTTCTTGGTGGCTGCTGCTACCACCATAGCATCAACAGGAACCCCCTTGGAAAGAAAGGACATATCTTCTGGTGCAGTCATAAATTTATTTGGCCTCCTCGGGACAGGCTCCACTGTGTCTGGGGAGGTCCAGGACTTCCGCAATTTGACCCCCAAAAGCTGGTCATAAGGAAGTGTCACCCAGGAGGTGGAAGGTCGGGAATCAAAGGCCTCAAGATACACTGATTCGTCCTCAGTAGGGTTACAGGTCTTACAATCACCCCTCTGTCTAAGTATTTCTAAGATTTCAGAAAAGGAGACATCCTCAGAGGGGGATCTAGGGGACCCTTCTGATTCCTCCAAATCAGTGTCAGACGTGACAGACTCAGGTGAGCCAAAATGCTTCCTCTTACAATGTCTCTTCCGAGGAAGCTCTCCAGTGCGATAATCTGGGGAGGTCTCAGAAGAGGGTGCACCTCCAATGGGGGCTGCTTGAGTCTTGGTTCCCTACGCTGTGGGGGTGGCAGGGGAGAAGATGTTGGTGCCGGCTGCTAGTGGGACATCGGTTCCAAGGGTATGGCTTCTGCAGAGGATAAAGCCTTCTCTATTGCTTGGATGGCCTTACCTCCCCGCTCCGAAGACTTCCTCTTCAAGGATACAGATGGTCGGCTCCGAGCAAGTGTGTATGGTTCCGAAGCAGATATGGAAACCGAGCTGAGTCGAGCCGAAGCGCCGAGAGGGAGGATCGGTTCCAAAGAAAACCCAGGATGACTATCCCCCTTGGAGTCGACTACAGATCGTCGGCTCCCAGATCCCTCGGCTCCTGACTGAGCCGCTGAGGATAGAGTTATCAGTTCCGAGGAAGCAGGAAGAATCCTCAGAACCAAAGGATCAAACATCGAGGAATCCGAAGTGATTGGCTCAGACAGCAAAGCAGTTGGAGGAGGAGCAGTGGATTGAAAGGGGTCGGCTCCGAAACCTTTGGGTCCGGAGGGGCCAATTTTCTTGCCAGAGCCGGGTCAGAAAGCAACCTCTTCACCACCCATTTGATGTCCTCATCTGAGAGTGTCCTGGAGGATTGGGTGGAGACAGAAGGAGATCTCCTCCTCTCTAAAAACAGGATATTTCAAGGTAGGTGAGACAGCATTAATCTCAGGTAACTGTCTCGGTACCAAAGGTTGCCTCGGCACCGAAGAGACCGATGGCACCGAGACAGAAGAAGCGTAATCGGAGCCAGAACTCCTTGGCTCTGTCGCTTTGGACTTTTTCAACAGTTCCACTAACTGAAATGGGCAGTACATTCGTATGGGAGGAAAACAGGGGTCAAACACCCAGTACAATCACACAATAAAGCTATAAACTACAAGGAATAAAAGATGAAGAAAAAGGTGGTGAAAAGACAAGATTTAGTAAATAAATCTTCTACTTAGCCAGCGAGCCAGTAAGGAGACAACCTCGAAGCTTTTGCAGCAAACAAGATCTGGGGAATTGCCACGAGGCACCATGAGAGAGGGGTTAGCCTCGAGTCAGTAAAAGCTCTCGAACTTTAGTATCAGCTGAGTCGGAGTCGAATATCGGCTCCGAACCCATCCAGCAAGAATTACGGCGGGATAGGACTACATACAGTTTGTAACTCTGCACGATGATCTTCTTTCAAACAAATAAATATTTCAGAATGTAATCCTTGAGAGAAATCTGACAGCCACAAAAGCAGATGTTGATATTTTTTTCCCTGAAGCTATCAAATAATGTTTTCTAAAAATCACTTGATTGATAATGCAGGAGAAACTCAAATATTTAAGATTTACACCATCAAAGAGTAGCAGACAAGCACTTAAAGCAATATAAAGTGATAATTCTCTTCACATGGGAAGAAACCTGAGTTAATTGAGTGGTGCCCTCTCCGTTTTCTTTAACAGCTGCAACTTGAAACAATATCCATGCACCTCTAGGGACAATAAACATCTGAAACGACTGGGCCAGAAATGTTACATCCAGTTATGGCTTTGTTCCAAACCATACGCTTGATTTTCTGTGGCTGTGATCCTTAAGATGCATGCCATTTATTTCTACTCGCTATCTACCTTGTGATGCCTAGCAGCATCAATTCAGATCTGTAGGCTCAGTGCAAAAGTTCACAGAACTGCATTTGCTGTGACCTTACAATAAATTGCACTAAGTATCTGCAAGGTGTGTACATATTAAGGATCAGGCGTTTATATCACAAATGATATCTTCCAACATGATTTTGTTAGCAGTAGCCACATTAAGAAGTACATTCATTTTAGGTAGATATATGCATGCTTTTTTCCCTCATCTTTATTTAACTTGTTTGACTGAGTCACCATAACCTTGCCCATTAACTAGAACTAAAACTGCACTCACCATTTCACAAAAATTCATCTGTGTGGGTCCTATATGCTGACATTAACAAAAACAAAGAACATGTGAACTCTATGATCCTGAATAGGACAGGAATGCGAAAAATCAAAATATAGTATTTAACAGTTAAGAAAGCTCTACTTAACTTTGGTCCAATTTAGAAATGTTTAAATGAACAGTAAAGGAATGTTATTAAAGTGCTACATTGGATCACCACTTGCCTTCTACAAAAGCATCTGCTTTCATAAGGTAATCAATACTGAAACGTTCTAGGACAGGAAATCACCCCATATTCCTTCCCACACATTTTTTTTAAACTTTTTCTGACATCCTGTTCAGATTAACAGATATGCTGGAGACTTAATCAGCTGATACTTCCTTCGACAGGTATGGTGTAAAAGATGTATGTTAACACTAATGCTCAGGAACAATTTTCAAACTGAACAAAACATTTCACTTGCTGATAAAAAATATATATAATAAAAATCATTCAAACCATTTAAGGCAAGATCAGAGTCCACAGAGGTACCACAAATCGTCTGCTCTCAAAACACAAATATAATTTGCTTTTCTATGTAAGATAATTTCAGATTCCAAAAGCATCTACAGGCTAACCTCTATGGTCTCAATTCTTCACCACCCACCCAAAAAAAAAAATATAGCAGTTTGCACTGGAATGCAGAGTGCTGAAAGAACAGCCTGATTGATTTACAGTAGTCAAAAGCTGAAATCAAAACAAAACAAAAAAAAAAGTATAGACAACTGGAAACATTTTCAGAAACTAAAAGGACATTAGCATCATAACGTACTGCATTTGCAATAGTATGAAATTAGTATCTGTGGAATCAGAGAATAATTAGTAGGTGTTCTCCACCTCTACATTAGTTCTATACTACGCATACGCTGCAGCAAAATTATCTTAGAAAAAGGAAACCGAGAAAATACAAAAAAAAAAAAAAAAAACGTTATTTTATTTATCTTTAATGAGGGATCATCAGTACAGCTGTGGCTGCACGAACTAATAGGACAGACACCGCAAGCATTAGGACTGCACAACAAATAAAACTTTCTAGGGGTGCTAATTCTGCTCTTAAATACTGCAACACACTGCTATAACATACCTGTTTGGTTCTGGATTAAGCAAACATATATAATAAACCAGTGGGCAGTTAGTGAAGAGTGAGTTATTTTCAGAAGCTTGAGCTCTGCTCACACATTGTAAATAATAGTGAGTACTCAAGTTTTATTCATAATTCTTTTCCCTCTCTGTGCCTGCTCACAATCATGTTTTTTCCTACCAGACTTGAACCCATTTATTCCCTGGTGGTGTGGATTCACTATCAGATCCACAAGGGTGACAACCATCATATAGGTGGACATCAGGGAATTTGTGTCCACTCTGTCATCCTAGCAACTGATGGCATATTATTAAGCTAACTCTGTAACCTGGGGGTAGGGAAAAGCAATCCACCTTCCCATGTGGATACATACTCTTGCACATCCACAATGAAAGCTACCACCATCAACAGAGGCTCTGTGTGACTAATGTCCATGCCATGCGACATGTACATCCAAATTCCTCCTCTGAGGATGTAATATTGTACACAGATGGCTCTGCCTATCCATCCCCAAGATGAATAAGCCCATTCTCCACTGACTGTGCTGTTACGCTGCAAAGCTGCTAAACAAACTCAGGTTTCCTGGGCCACATTCAAGACTTTATTCCCTCTGTATCACCACTAAGGCTCATGAGTATGCTTACCTTTTGTATCTGATTTCATTGAGCTGGACAGGGAATCAAGCTGTCTACTCCTGGTGAGTATTCTAAGGGACCCCGAAGGAAGACTTTAATCTTAAGGACATGTCCAGCTTGCAGAGCTTTGCAAAGGTTTTCAGGGATGACTTGGTACCAAATGCACAAAATATCTGCTCAAATGTTATAGAAGATGCCCATGGATGTAGAGATACCTCTGGCAGAGTGTGCTTTAGGATGGCTTTGCAGAGTTTTGTCATAGGAGAAGAAATGCACTAGAAAGGCACTTCAAAAGAGGCAAAGCCACTTGATAGGCTAGTTATGTAACAGAAGTGGTTGAGTGTTTCGACAGACTCATGGTTAGTTTTTCCCAAGAGTTCAACAGTCTAATGGAGAGTGGAAGGAAACTGTTATTTAGTCTGGCAGTCTTACAATGCAGGCTTCTGTATCTCCTGCCTGAGGAGAGGCGAGTGTACAGACTATTGACAGGAAGCATTGGATCGGTGGAAATCTTTTTGTCCCTGTCGATGCACCTGCATTTTTGTAGATCTTCCAGATGTGTGCGGGAGGTGCCAATGATTCCTTCTGCCAACCTTACAACTCTCTTGAGAGCCTTCTGATCCTGACTGTTACAGCTCCCATACCAGACAGTAATGCTGTTGGTAGGACATTTTCAATAGTGCCCCTATAAGAGGTCTGAAGAATGGAGCTTGGTAATTTTGCTTTCCTAAGTTTCCTTAGAAAGGTTGACTGTGCTGGATACATGGACTGACTAGGATAAGTTCTCCATGTTATGAACACCCAAGCACTTTGCACTCTTGACCCTTTCCACTGTCATCCCTTTCATCACTAGAGGTTTGTGTGGTACTTGAGATCTTCTGAAACCAACAATCAACTCCTTTGTCTCGCTGACATTCAGTGCTTGATTGTTGTTGTCACACCAGACCAGTAGTTAATCAATTTTGTTCCTGTAGGCCACCTCCTCTCTGTCTTTGACCAGGCCTATAACAGTGGTGTTGTCCGTGAATTTGATGATCCTATTCGTCTCATGTCTGGCCACACAGTCATGTGTCAGCAGAGTGAAAAGGAGAGGGCTTAAGACACACCCCTGCGGTACTCCTGTGTTCAGGATGATACTTCCGGAGCTGTTGTCTCCCACACGAACCTTTTCAGACCTTTCAGTAATGAAGCTCAGAATCCAATTGCATAAATGAAAGTCTATGTTCATAGGTGTTCATAGCTGTTTACTAGGCTAATGGCCTCGGGCCTTTACAAGCTGAGCCATAGGACTACCCTGGTATAGTGTCACCCAACCTTAGTTCCCACTGCCTCTGTCTAGTACAGCCACTGGAGTTATCCCCGGGGTGAATTTTCTGTTTCCTATCCATTCATCAAGATTTTTCTTGAAGAGGGTCAGCGAGATGCTCTGCTTGACATGTATGGGAAGTTTATTCCACAGCATGGGCAGTCTCCGGGTTATGAACCTATCCCTCCAGAATGTTCTGTTAATTGTGGTAATGAGGTTGAGGTCTCTGGAGTGTGTGGTGCGGAGGGATTGGGATTTCTTTAAATGTAGCATTTCTAACACATCTGGGTCAGACATGGCTTTGTAAGTCAAGCAGAGATCGCCTCTAAGTAGGCGAAATGAGACAGAGAACAGTTGATGTTATTTTGAGTCTGGCATATAGGACAAGAGTTTAAGGCCTAGGATCCTCTTTGTGAGGTACTTTTGCGACCTCTCCAGTTGTTGCAGATGTCTAGAGAGGTACATGCCAAATGGGGCACTGTACTCGATGATTGGCCTAATGAGGGAAGAGTAGAGGGAGACAATGACCTCTTTCTTCCTGGATGCAAAACCCTTAGTAATGAGATGTGCCACATAGAAGGACTTTCTGACCACAGTGGCAATGTGGTGATCAAAAGAGAGGTTGCTGTCAACCTGTGTTCCCAGATCTCTTATAACGCCTTCTGTGTACATTGGACTACCATCGATGTGGTAGTTCATGGGAACTGGGTTTTCCCAAAAGGGGATGACGACACATTTTTTGGCATTAAGCTTAAGGCCATGGTTCTGACACCAGTCGTTGGTCTCAGTGAGGCCATTCTGTAGGATGTCAACATCACTTGGAGAGTTAATAATAGCTCCCAACTTTCAATCATCTGCAAACTTTGTCAGCCAGAGTCCCTTTGTGTTGGCCTGGACTTCAGAGAAGTAGATACCAAACAGGAGAGAACCCAGGACCGAACCCTGTAGGACTCCACTTGTGGCTAGTCAGCAGTCTGACTTGGAGTCAGCTACTTTCACACTCTGGGTTCTATCTGTGAGCCAGTTTGCAACCCACCTAGTGATATAGGGGTTGATGCCTAGCTTAGTGAGTTTTTCTATGATTCCTGAGTGGGGAATGGTATCAAAAGCCTTGGCCAGATCAAGGTAGGCTGTATGAACCACCTTGCCTTCATCCACAGCTCTGGTTACTGACTCAAAGAAGTCGACCAAGTTGATAAGGCATGATCTACCCTTCACAAAACCAAACTGTGTGGGATCCAGAGTTTGGACTGTCCCTATATCCTTGTTTGTTAGGTCCATGATGATGCATTCCATAGCTTTGCATATCAGACTTGTCAGGCTAATGGGGCACTAGTTCCCAGGGTCTGTTGTTGTTCCTCCTTTGTGGAGAGGGATGACTGTAGCAGTGCGCCATTTGGTAGGGACAAACTCTGAGGTGAGGCTGTGATTGAAAGGGACAAAGAGGTGAGGTGCTAGTTCACTCTGTAGTTCATGTCGAACACAGCCAGGGATATTGTCAAGTCCCATAGTAGCTGTATTTGTGGCCTTGGACACTGCTGTTTTGACCTGTCCAGTAGAGGTAGCTTCAATATCAGAGTCTGAGGGATGACAGTGTTGAAGGCAGAACTGAAAACGATGAGCAGTAGTCTTACATAGCAGTTTTTGCCTTCTAAGTATTTCAGTGTTTCATGGAGAGCTAGAGAGGTGGCATCTCCTGTACTGCGGTTTGCCCTGTATGCGAACTGCAGCGTGTCCAGTGTCACAGATAAGATTGGGGCTATATGATCTCTGACCAGCCTCTCCAGGCACTTCATTACCATTGAGGTTAAAGCAACTGGTCGGTAGTCATTCAGAGTTGTTGGCTGTGGTTTCTTGGTTAGAGGAATGACAGCCATCTCTTTGAAGCATTTTGGAAGACTGGCTAGATGGAGTGAGGTATTGAAGATGTCAGTGAGTACTGGAGCCAGTTCCATTGCACATTCGCTTAGTACCCTGCCCATGATGTTGTCAGGGCCAGCTGCTTTCCTCAGGTTGACATGTTTTAGGGTTCTGGTAACAACGATTGTACTGAAGCTCAGCACCGCTGCATCCTTGTCTTCAGGGATTCTACATGCTGTTGTTTTGTTATCAGCATCAAACCTACTGAAGAATTTGTTCAGTCAGTTCAGCAACTCGATGCTATCATCGCATGAAGTTGATGTAGGCTTGTATGTGGTGATGGCTTGAATTCCTTTCCATAGTTGCCTGGTATCCTTCTGGTCCCTGAAGTGGCTTTGGATTTTTCTGCCATAGGATCTATTTGCCTCTTTGATACCTTTGTTCAGTTTGGCTCTGGCCACACTTAAAGCTTCCATATCTTGGGATTTGAAAGCTGCATTTCTTACTTTCAAGAGCTCGTACACCTCACTAGTTAGCCAAAGTTTTTGATTTGCCTGTACGGTGATGAGTTGGTGTTTTTTACATCCTCCACACACTTAGAAATGTAAGCTGTGACCAACTCAGTGTATGTGTCCAAGTCAATATGGTTGTTTGTCAAGCAGCCTCTCTAAACACTAACCAATCTGTACAGTCGAAGCAGTCTTGTAGAGCTGAGATGTTTTCTAGCTGGTGTACTGGTTTTCAGTATGGATTTATAAGCTGGAACCAGCATGATGGCTAGGCGGTCAGAGCTCCCTAGATGTGGATAAGGTTTTGCTTTATATGCACCTTTGATGTTAGTGTAGACCTTATCCAGTATATTTACCCCCCTTGTGGCAAAGTTTACATGTTGGTGGTAGTGGGGTAATACAGTTTTTAGGTTAGCCTGATTGAAGTCTCCTGCAATTACTATTGCATGCTCTGGATTTCTGTTTTGCAGGTCACTTATAGAATGATATAAGGTGGACAGAGCGTCACTGATATTTCCATTAGGTGGGATATAGACTGCTGTGATGCATATTCCATTGAACTCTCTTGGCAGATAGAAGGGCCTGCATTTTAGTGACAGAATTTCAATGTTTTCTGAGCAGAAGGTGGTAGTTACTACACAGTTGCTGCACCAGTTGTTATTATCATATTTGCACACTCCCTCTCCTCTGGACTTGGCACACAGTGACTGAATTCTGTCTGCTTTGAATAAAGTCATGCCCTCTACATTTACTGTGCTATCACTGATATTTTGGTTTAACCATGTTTCAGTAAACAAAAATAAATTGCTGTTTCTCACCTTGTTTTGTGATGAGAGTTCCAGTTGTAAGTGATCCATCTTATTTTCAAGTGAGCGTATGTTGGCTAGTAGTATGGAGGGCAGTGCAGGCCCATGAGGCTTTACCTTCAATCTGACTGAATTTCCTGCTCTGGTGTCCCTTTTCCTCAATCTGAGTGATCTCTTCCCAAGTAAAGTAAATATCCACAGAGTACATGGCTCGATAGCAGCAGGCCAAAGGAGGATGGTGCCATTTAAGAAGCTCTTACTGACTTTAGTATAAATCATGTACTTGGAGCTTTGGCCTGTGTGTAAGTTACAAAGAGAAGCCAGACGGCCTTGAATGAAGAAAAAAATAAAGCCAGCAACGCAGAGTTCTAAAAGATACTGAAGGAGCAGAAATGTTGATGAGGAAACCCAAATATTAAATCTTTTCCATTTCTCCAAACAAGTCTTTTGAGCAGAATGATAATGGGGAAAAATGACAGAAATTAGTCTAATGAATTGTTCAGATCAAGCCATTAGTAAATTTACAGCAGCCAAGCTGTCAAATTTGAGGGGGTAGAAATCTGGGTGGGCCCTCATTGAAGGATGAGTGGGGTAAGTCGAAATAGAAGTGCTAGGAGAAATCATTAAATATCACTCTTTTGTATTGGAGGAACAAGGGCAGAAACAGGCTGAGAGGAGGGAAAAACAATATTACACAAAAGACAACTTCCTTGTCCATGCCTCCATAGTGATGGCGAACTATGATAACATTTGGAGGGAGCATATCCTTCCAATCAGATCTTTTTTAGCATTGAGCAGACTGGGGAGTCAGGTTTGTTTCCACTCACCTTTGGTCTGGCTACAACCACCATGAAGTATCCAAGGACTTCAGCCTCCAGGGTAGCAACTTTACAGAGCAGGATAAGCCTGCCTCAGCATAGGGACCTCCTGCTGTGGGGCCTGTGGCTCTCTATGGAACCATGGACTACACTGCCTCCTCTGCATCCTGGTAAAAAGGGACTGTGGAGGATGAAAGTTTTACAACCACAGCAGTAAAATCTGTCCATTTTTCTTCCACAACTTTAACTGAGTCACATATCTCAAGTCGAAAATCCAAGGTCTCTTTGAAAGGTAAGTCTACGAAGGATGCCTTAACTTCCTCAGTAAATGGGGTAAGGTGGATTAAGGACTTCAGGAATATAAAAGAAAAAAAAAGTATTCAGCATACATTCCAGATCCTTCAGGAACTGTAACCTGCTGCATCATATACTACCCAAACCAAAAGGCTGTCAAATGTAGAAGAAATGGAGAGGCCTTCACCTTAAGGGTGTCCTTAAGGGCACTATCAGGCATCCGCTCTATACAGTGCTGTACTTTATCTATGATCTACGAATGGAAATGCAGTTCTGTGTCACACAGCTTAACACCATCATGGATAAGTACCAGAATGTGGATAGTCATTACAGTCCTATCCAGAGACCTTGATTTCCCAAAAGCGAGAAGAAAGGTTGGTGACTGCAGAGTAGATCTTCTCTTTAAGGCCACTAAGAAGCAGTGGCATCCACGTTGGGAGCCTCTGTCCATAGGGAACACTCCCTGGATGAAAAGAACACCTGATCTCCCTTCTTGGGAGCAAGGGCTTTAGTATCCAGGTGCTTGGAATCATAATTCAGAACATCTTCAAATGTATCCACCAACGGTGCAGCCATGCAGAAAGACTGCTCATCTGCCTGTAGACTTTCAGTGATCTCCTTTGTGGGAGGAGAAGACATCAGATCTTCACACCCCTCCTGTAATACTCTGAACATTTTACCAAATATATGATACTCAGATTGGGATTTAGAGGAAGGAATCACTTCTTTCTCCATATTTTCAGAAACAGAATCCAATTCAAGAGGATGTTCCAGATGGTTCATTTCTGCAAGGCTCTTTTTACGTATTTTGGCGAAGGCATAGTCTGCTATGGAAGTGTCTTAAGAATCTTTTAAACTGTTGCTGTAATAAAGGAAAATGGGGTGGGGTGGTTGCAAAAGTTAAGATGGAAAAACCTCAGGACAGAAGTAGATGGAGGCAACTGAGGAGCAAGTATCTATCTGGATATCCAACAGTAGCTGTTTAGGGTCTATATTAGATCAGCGAACGCTTAAAAAAGCGAACGCTGATTGATCGAACTTATGTAAGCAAAAACTTACAATCTCGAACTGTCAGAACAGCGATTTTTTTTCCTAGGGAAAAAAAAATCGCTGTTCCAAAACACATACACACAACACAAGCACACCAAACAAACAGCAATCCACACACATACACCTAAAATCTGACACCTAACCCTACACTAAACTATACACACACCACTATCCACTTACCTTAACCCAAACCCTAACCCTAAGGTCCGTCACTATCGCATACTCACCTCACCCGCTCCCTAACCCTAACTCACCTAACCCGCCCTAACCCTCACGTCCACACAATCGGACACATACCTAACCCGCCCTAACACTCACATCCACACAATCGCACACTTACCTGAACCCGACCCATAACTTTCCACCACAGCACCGACAATACCGAAACAGAAACGGACAGCCGAATTCTTTCCCTAGGAAAAAATTTGTGTTTCTGTTGCTTCGATATTTTAAGCTTTCGCTTACATAAGTGCGATCAATAGCGTTCGCTGATCTAATATAGACCCGCTGTTTAGTGGTGTCGTACAAACTCTGACAGATGCAGCATGTCTGGTGTTTGTGTAATACCAAAACAAACTGTGAGAGATGTTTGTTTACCATAAGGGCATTTATTTAAGTCGAGCAATGGACTGCTGACAAGGCACAATCTTACACAAAACACAACTAACAAAAAAGAAACAGAAAAATCTTTTCATTAGATAAGAGGAGACACTGAAGAAAATGCAAAGAGAAGATAAAATGCCACATTAAAGCTTCAAAATTCACTGACACTACTGAATACCAGGGGGGGCATCCAGTGCACATACAAACTTTTGCAGATGGAAATAACTGGATAGGTTCATTGCAACAGTACTGTCATGGGGCTGGGGCATCAGTAGCCTCAAAAAAGTTTTATGTGCCAAGTAGTCCTAATGCTTGTGGCACAAGCGACGTTGTTCTAACACTCAGTGCTTTGCATTACCCAATGCATTCTTCTAGACCACACTGCTATGATAATTAGACAAAGAGGAGCCCATACCATTAAAAGGGAGAAAGGGCTAAAGGCCTAGCTCTTGTGGAAAAAAATCAAACTTTGTCCATCTAGCAGCACAGTAAATATAACAACATGAGCTGGATAGGTTTTGACTTCTGTGTTCTACTCTGTATGAAAACTCCTTATTGCACAGTAACTAGCTTGATGATCTTACTGTTTTCAGTAGTAATATTAACTTCCAATCCCCCATAAAAAGGACTGCCACACCAAGTGTGTCAATTTGGTAATCACTATGCGAATACATAAGCACTTTAATGAATTCATAGGTGGTTACTGGGCTGCTGACCCAATGGTCTTAATAAGCCTAGTTATGTGTACCCAATATAATACTAGTGAAACCCAATATAAAGGATCTTGCCAAAACTCGAGATCTTAGTTAGCAACGATTGTCCATATCTAAGAGGGCCACAGGTGAAATCCCCAGCAGGAATTTACAGCTTCCTATCCAGTCACCCAGACTACGCTTAAACAGGGTCACAGAGGGGCTCTGTTTGATGTGAACTGGTAACCTATTCCAGAGGAGTGGCAACCACTGAGAGACAAATCTGTCTCTCCAGCAGGTCCTATTCATGTTGCAGGCCAGGTTAAGATCTCTGGAGCGGGTGACCCTTATCCCATTTGACTTGCAGATGTGCAGCATTTCCATTAGGTTTGTATCCGAGATTGCTCTGTAGGCCAGGAAGATGACTCTTATAAGTAGTCTGTGTGCTACTGAGTACAGACTTCAGTCTGTCAGTGTATGACATGTGCTGGAGACTCTGAATTTTCTTGGTTAGAAATCTCTGAGGTCTGGCAAGTTGCTGCAGGTGCCAGGTAAGGTACAGACCAAGGGCAGCACTGTACACAACTCTTAGCCTGATGAAGGTCGCGTACAGGGGAGTTATGACCTCTTTCACTCTTGAGGCAATGCCTTTGCTAATGAGTTGCGTGACTTAGAATGCTTTCCTTACCATAGTGAACACATGGTGGTCAAGTTTAGGCTACAGTCAACTTGCGTTCCAAGTCTGTCACTACTGGGTTATTACTTAAGGTATTATTATTATTATTTATATGATAACCTGCAGGGATATTGTTTTTATGGAAGGGGATGATAATGCACTTTTTACCACTGAGTTTGAGTCCATGGCTTTGGCACTAATCACCGGTTTGTGTAAGTCCATCCTGAAGTATATTGACATTGTTTGGGGATTCAGTGACCGCAACTGATATGCAGTCGCCAGCAAACTTAGTCAGGCACAGCCCCTCTGTTTTGGCCTTAAGTTTTACATTTACATTGGGTCTGCAATGTTGTTGTTGTTGTTGTTGTGTCTTTCGGCTTTTCCTGGTTAGGGGTCGCCACAGCGGAACTCTGGTCCACTAATGATTGGTAGTTGATTTTTACGTGCCGAGTTACCAGCCCTGACACACAACCTTCAATGAAGGTACACCCATTCATGCCTGTCTCCACGCAGAAGATGCTCTAGCTGAGAATCGAACTGGACAGCGTCTTACTGTGAGGCGACAACGCTACCGCAGCACCACATTGGGTCTGCAATAATAGGCAGAAATACTATGATATAAGCAGGTAGGATATATGTATTATAAAGCTCTCCAGTTTATACGACAAGTATAGAAATAAGAAGTTTTGGGTGTTGGCCAATGTTTTTAACATTCTGAATTGTTAACATAGGACTTATATATTTTTGCAATGTTAATTATATGGATACATAAGTCTTAAGTATTTTTAATTGAGTTGGTTATATAACTAAATGGTATTTAAATGGGCTGTTACAGAACACTGTTTTACTCTGATGAAGCCCAGTGCAAAGTTGGGTGAAAGCTCTTAGTTTTAATAAATACTGTCTTGCTTGTACTTTCGGTGGTGGTCGTTTTTTCCTTTTTATTTTCTGGTCCATCAACCATGTCATCCCAAGCTGACAGAACTGGATCCCCTTAGAATGACACCAGAAACTAAGCCAATTACTGAAGTCAATCATTTTTTGTTTATATTGTGGTATCATCCACAGTGAGGGTAGAATGCTGCTCAAGGCTAGGGACATACCTGCCTGGGACACATATTCAGAGAGCTCAATCGTGTCTCTCTTCATATAGTGCAGTGAGATACATCTCAAGTCATTCACACCAACATGAACTATGATGGAGTCATAATGGTACTTGTTGAGAGACTTGACTGCATGTGTGATCAGATGTATCTTAGCACCCGATAGACAGCTGACTGTAACTTTCTCCTTGTACAGCCTGGTGAGTGGGACATCTGTGTATCTCACAATGGAGTCACCTATGACTAAAAATTTTGTTTAGATGTGCTTTGCCTTAGGGGCTTATTTGGTGAGACACTGATGCTTGTGTTTTTATGAGTATTGAGCGTTGTAGGTGCTGCATTAGGTGTAGCATGTTTGTGTTTGGAAACTCTCTGGTGTTTGGGTAGGTTTCTGGTTGAGTACCTCGGCATATGATGGTTTATGTGTTGAGTGCATGGTTTGAGAAGGAGGTGTAGTATGTGAGCTAACAACCTCTTCAGTGTTACTGTTCTGTGGGTGAGAGACCAAGGATTCCAGTTCTTAGTGTAGATGCATCTCTCACAGACTGTACTTGGGTAATTTAGGAGTAGAAGACTGTCAGTGTACATGAAGCAGTTGCTACACTGCCTCAGGACACTCATGTCAATCAGGCTGGTAGCAGAAATGGAGAGAAACTGACCATCCACAATGCAAGGTTAAATCCTGTTTCCACAGTGGGAAGGGAAAATGGAGGGGTGTGGTATAACTGGGTACTTTAAACAGAGTCTATATTATGGGGTGCTTTATAAAGAGTCTACACAAGCAGGGTTCTCTAAATAGTATGAAACTATTGTAGATCTGGTGATTTTGGGGCTGCTTAAGGGGCAAAGTGCAGGTGAGGTGCTCTCTGATTAGCTAAGTGTAATTTAAGGACTTCTTGGCAGGATCATGACCACCTACTACGGGAAAATTTATCTACTGAAGTTTATGTGTCTATAACCGCCGATGGTTACCCCCACTGCATGGTAGTGCGCAATGTTGCATGGTGGTGCGCTACGATCAAACAGATAAATACAGCAGAGCAGTGGCTGGTCACCTAACTCTGTGGAGCTGTGTTAAAACAAGCACAAACCACGTAAACGCAGGGCTTATGTAGCAACAGTGAGCACACAGAATTAAACAATTTAACTAATAAAAATGCTCAAAATGGAGTCTTTTGCCAGCAACTTTCAATCAGATGAGTCCTAATTCCACTCTCCTGCCACAAGGGTGCGGGGAGGGGGCCTATCCAACAAAAGATACCATGGTTTAGTGCTCAATTTCAGAAATAGAACCAGACTCAGCAGGTCTGAATCTAATCCATGCTACGGCAGACAAAAAGTGTAACAAATCAGCAAAAACAGTTTTAAAAATAATTTGTTCTCTGACCTGGGAGCCTAATTAGTTAATTCATTCAGCTAATGGAGGTAAGAGTCAAGTGCTAAGGAGTGAGAAGCCATCCAATCATGGATACTGTCTCAATAGTCCTGTGTTTACTAGCAACTGCCAAGCTAATATCAAATGATCACTTTCAGTGGCTACATCTGATGTTCAAAAAGCGTACGAGGATACATTTGTGTATAGGAGGCAAGACAACAAAGTTGTGGTTCAAGAGGATAATAGCCTAACCGGAACTTTGGTACAGAAGTATAATGCTCTGATCACACACCAGATAATCTGTTTTTAAGTAGGGGTGCTGCAGCCAATGCAGACTCATCCATCCTTGAGGAAGGTAGTTTGTCTCCCTGCTTTCGTAACACCTGGGCTGTGCAGTAAATGGTCTACTGTGATCAGTGTACTACACCAGTAAACAAACAAATTAAAAAAAAAATACATTAATTAATTAAATAAATAACACCTATAGGAATGCAGGTCTAATACCTGCAGCACACAGCTTAGCATGACAACCATCTCAGTGGTGTGCTACTTGGCTAGGAGACTCAGTATGTGTGGTAGCATGCATATGCTCCTCCTAACAGGCAGCATTTGAGGAGCACACAGGCTGCCAACTGGGTATGGAGTTGAGACAGTCTCCATGATGGGATGGCTGCCCACTCCTTAGCACCTCTCACCTCCATTAGTGAGTGAATGAGCTAATTAGGCTTCCTGGTTATGGAACAAATGAGCCAGCGGTCTGGCACCCTGGTCAGTGAAGTCTGGCTCTTGCTTCAGTAGAAAACTGAATGGGCAAACTGGGTGAAGAAAGGGGCAGCCGCTGGATGCCAACCATCTGGGCACTAAACACAATAGCTTTTTAATATTTACAATGTCTAATACAGACAGGAGTTAGTAGCCATTTATTTATGACTCTTTGTGTTAAATAAAGATGCCTTTGAGATAAAAGCAAAAAACGTCCAACTAGAATTCTTGATTAACAAAACAGGCTGAAAATGTAAGTAAGTGTAGGTGTTACTGTTTTATTGCCACACTGATGTATTAACTTGGTAATGACAGGTGCTACTGATTAATATTTATTGAAATGAGTTTAATAAGACACGGGAGTGGGACAGCAGGGAGAGACAGGAGAGAATCAGAACTGAAAGATGCAATACCATAAAAGTAGGCTGGAATTTCAGAAAGAAGCACCTGAGTTTCTAGAACTGGATGCAAAACTACACTTACAAATATGATGCAACAGGCCCTTCCTGAATCCTTCTGAATGAAAACTTAATTTAATACGATAGCACTCATGAACCTGACTCAGAAATGTTACTCTATAAATTGTATATAAGGGGTGGCAGTAAGACCTGGTAGATTTTCTGCAAAACAGCTCCTTCAACTAGGTTGTAAACCTTGGATGAGACTAATAAAAAAGTGTTACTTAGTGCAAATTATTGTACACCCCTGATACAAACTTGTGCTGCATAATACTGGTGATGTTATAGAGTTAATGAATGCCTGATTTTCAGCAGTGTTGTGCAATACAAATTATCACAGAGCTAAACTCTGCGGACACTTTCACTGCAACTAGTTCAGTACAAAATAAAAAGTCACTGTTGTGCATCGTCACCTCTACATAAGAACTAGAACAGAATTTCTAAAGGAGTAGTAAGGCTCCATTCCACCCAACCCTCCATAACCTTGCATCTTTGAAAATACTAAATCCAGGGTTATATAACATTGGGAGGAAGGAGAAACCTGCTTATCCCACTGTTCCAAGGTCTAACTCTTCTGAAGTGAGAGGTTTCAACAAACCCCAGAAAACTGACAGAAAAAAATGATCTTCATGATTAAAACCACTGCTCAATGAACAATATCTCCAAGGGGTATGCAAAAACCTGCATAATGTAACAAGATAAACTTCACTGAAATTGAAATGAGTGTTCCCCAATGATATACAAGACCTACATTGAGGGAACATATAATGCTGCAGACTGATTTCATAAAATAGTATTATCCTAGAAAGTCACGCAGTGCAGATCTAGCAGTTCAGTGTCCCTCTCCAGCACTCTATCAAATGCATCTTCTATTTTGGTGACAAGTGTTTCTGGGAGGGGTCCAGATATGTTTCTTGGTGCTTCCTCTGTACCTATCCCTTGGTTATTTCAAGGAAGCTTTATATGCTACAGGCTGAGAATGATGGGTGGTACCTTTCCACACCAGCTACATGCAAATGTCATGTATAATGATGTGTGTCTTCCAATAACAACAGAAGTGCTAAGTTATTCTAGACATAACCTGTGATTATATTGTGTTGCGTGTGATTATATTGTGTTTTGTGTTATGCCCAGTGCTTGCAGAGTAACCCCACTTGTTCAGTTAAAGATCCATACAGCAATTCCCTCCCAAAAGCAAATGTACAGCAATATTTAGGAATATAGATTGACCAAAACCTCAATTTTCAGTAACATACATAAACTACAGAGCAAGTTATTTTGGTTCATTTAAAAATTATACATTTCTATTATCACATAAATGATAGTGCAAGACGTTCTGACTAAACTAAAACTATCATTTAAATTTCTCACATTTATTAACTATCAAATATGGAATAGCAAGTTTAGAATATGCCTTACCAATAATTTCTCTAAATTCAGCTCAAAGTATTTCACTTATTTAAACTACAGAAAACAAAATATTCAAGCTTGATATCTCCCACTCCAGATAAAGGATCCACATATCAAAATAATTATCTGAAATCTTTACAGACTTGATAAGGTTTGTTATAGATGTATTTTCTATTTGATTTGGTCACCAAATGTAACTAGTTTGTATAACTCTAGCTTAGTTGTTTTAAGTTTCCTTTGGATTATTTTTTTTTTCTTTTTTCATGTGTGTTTTTTATGTTTATCATTTAATTATAATTACTGTAAAAATGAAGTGTATGGTCTTTTGTTGACATATATTATCTAAATTTCAATAAAAAGTAAAAAAAAAAAAATTGGAACACCATTTCACCTTGACAATCAAAACTAAATGGATGCCTGTAACTGCATTACTCAATTTTACTAAACTCTTTAGCATTTAAACTTTGGGTATAAACAAAGTAAAAAAAAAATGCTCATTTTAATCACTGCAAAATCACAATGGAGCTAAGAACAATGTAGTCTTACCACAGGAGAAAAATCCTCCTGACAACTGAGGCCTGCCACTTGGAACTCTGACTCAAAATACTTGAAATATCACTGAATATGCCAATCATAGAAATTCAAGAAATACAAAGATTATCTTACTGCAACGTATAAATGTCACTGCTTTAATGACTGAAGTTACACCAGTTCAAATACTGTAGGATTACTTACTATCCAAATTACTGATTTTAAATAAGTAACATACAAGCATAACCTTAAGTCCGCATTCATGTACTACTACATCCACCTGGAAAGACATTCTTTTGCATAAATGATTTATACATATTACACAATTCATATCATCCTATGTAATGAAAACATTTTTAAGTTTGATGTATATGTAGATTATTAGTTAACTCACATGATATGTTATTGATTTATATGTATATTAGAATGTAGTATGGCTGTTTAACCTTACTAAATATGTGTCAATGTATATGATACTTAAATGTTTACCATTGCCTTTGGGCTTGGGTCATAAGTGGAAAGGGTTGTCCTTCAACTATTTAATTTTATTTATTTGCCTCATTAACAACAATAATGAATTGTTAGACAGCTGTGTGGCTAGAGAGACAGATAACTACATAGATAACCTAGACAGACAGATGTATAACATTTAGCAGAGTCCATCTCTAAGCAACTTGGGATTCTTCATAAATCACCATCCTTGCTAAGTCCGTACTGTCACATCTGCATATACAAGCCCAGTAATGAAATGTGCCCAAATTAGGCAGAAAGAGATCATCATGAAGAAGGAAAAGAGATATTCCATGTCCTGCAAACTGGACAACAGCCAGTATGTCCATATCAAAGCCTCTACTTCATAGCACCTAACAGGCAGGCAAGAGTACTTTTGCCACAGAAAAGAAGACTTGTACTGATAAGGCATGATCAGCGGTATAAAAATAGGGAAGGTTACTAGCGAAGGTCAAAATTCAACAGGAAAGTGACATGAATATTTTTGTTGTTTTAATTAAACAAAAAATGTGGCAGTGCAATGACTAAATTATGGTTTCATACAAACTGACAATAAAATAACCTTCTATTAAAATACAGCCCCTTG
Source organism: Protopterus annectens (assembly GCF_019279795.1). NCBI lineage: Eukaryota > Metazoa > Chordata > Ceratodontiformes > Protopteridae > Protopterus > Protopterus annectens. Next base: position 643,234,010 of record NC_056736.1, read on the forward strand.
TTAATCTAAGCAGTCATCATACGTGAACAGGCACCCAGCTACTAGTAATATTTTTTTTCAAATATACAGGATTAACAGCAATAACAAGTTTAACTCTAGGGACTGCAATGAAAAGAATGATGTATTGAACCAATCTCATTAAATCTTTTTCCCTGTGTCATTTTATATTTCAGTATCCTATCTGAAGCTTTAGAATATATTGCATTTTTTTCTTTAGCAGCTTATTAGCTTATCTCTGGAGCAGTATCTTAAGTCTTTCAGCCACCTGCACACATAATGAAGACAAAAGATTACCTTCATTCTGTCAACATGGGTACTGTTCTGTACTGCACTGCTGTTCATAAACAAAAATGTTACGCATTTAGAGATTAGCCAATGCTGCACCATAACATACCACATGCTTTTATTTCCACTCTGTTACTGTAAGAAGTCACATCATCAGCCAGCTCTGTGCTGCAAAAGGGAGGAAGCTCAAACTATAACCCAGGTGACCCAGACAGGAGGGCAGGGGAGAGATTCTCCTCTCTCGACTACATTCCTAGGTGAAGCATAGTGACTCTAGACTTGCAATGAAAAGTGTGGAAATAAATCAGCTCTGGTAGCATACAATGATGAACCCCTGACAATGAAACAGGTTAACAAAGTCTGAAAAACAATACAGACACTGGACAGACCTGGCAGGAAAAGATGGATGTGACCATCCTCAGTGTGGAGGAATAGATCTCTGAAGACCTGCTGGAAACTGGGAGTCAGACAGATCACTGGGTTGGGATGTGTGCGTGGACCGAAGGCCTGGGGAAGGCACATACTCAAAGGCCACACTTCAGAGCACACCCAGCCTCTTGCAGTCATCATGATGCTTGGGAAGAAATATGGCTTAGGGAAAAAAAAACTTGGCACACCGTCAGTGTATGTGACATGGCCAGTTTCAGCTCAACTGCATTACCTCCACCTGGGTGTCAAGCCACAGCATCATCAGGGAGTTTGGGTGATACTGGTGGTGAGGTGAATTTCACACTCCCTTCCTTCAAATCACGACGGACTGGGAGACGTCAGGAGTCTTAGGGGGGAAGATGAGTAGCAGATGGTCAGCTAAAGTGTACTCAGACAAGCAAAGTAAAAACAAAATGTGGAAAAGTACCACGAGTTCACCCTCAAACTAATTCTGCACCAAAATTATTGCACACTGGGAAAGGAGAGTAACACTGTGGCTTAGCATAAGTAAAACAGCATTTCATTATTTTAAGGGTGGCATCATTGTGCGTTGCTCTCATCTTCTCTCCATCTGCTCTCCAAACTTATATTCAAAATTTCCCTGCTTAGCTGAGCCCTGGTCCATGAGGGGCAAGTCAGAAAGGTGCTGGGGGTCTCAGGGTGGAAGACCAAGAAGAGGCTCTGGAGCATGGTTCATGGCAGGCAACTATTCTGGTATAAAAAAGGCATTTTCCCAGAGATATGAATGACACAATAACATATTCCAACTAGTCAATACCTTTTTTAAAGGCAGGCTGCATAAATGTGCTCAACATAATATCATTTAAGGATTAGGCAGTGTCAATGAGCTGCTTTACAACCCTAGCTCTCTCCTCCTTCTCTGTGCTTATGACCTACTTATATACACTTTTTATTATGCCTTGAAATGCAGTTATCTGTCAGTGTAAACTAGAATGTTTGCCTCATGGTTTAACGTAAAAGAAACATGTTCACGATATTTAACTTATACTGCACAGATGATAACTAAATTATAGCTATAACAGTCATGGGACAACTAATACATTATTATACAGAACAATTTTAAAAAGATTATTCAAAACAGATACAGTGGATATAAAAAGTTTACACACCCCTGTTAAAATGCCAGGTTTTTGTAATATAAAACAATGAGACCACAATAAATCATTTCAGAACGTTTCCCATCTTTAGTGTGACCTATAACCGTTACAATTCAATTGAAAAACAAACAAATCTGTCAGGGGAAAAATATAAAAAATAACATACAATAAGCTAGTTACATACGTGTGCACATCCTTAAACTAATTGAAGCACCTTTTGATTTAATTACAGCATTCAGTCTTCTTGGGCAGGAGTCTATCAGCATGGCACATCTTGACTTGCAAATATTTGCCCACTCTTCCTTGCAAAAGTGCTCCAAATCTGTCAGATTGTGAAGGCATCTCTTGTGCAGAGCCCTCTTCAGGTCACCCCACAGATTTTCTAGTGGATATAGGTCTGGGCTCTGGCTGGGCCATTCCAAAACCTTAATTTTCTTCCGGTGAAGTCATTATTTTGTTGATTTGGATATATGCTTGGGGTCATTCTTGTGTTGAAAGGTGAAATTCCTCATCATCTTCAGCTTTCTAGCATACTGGTATTTGGAACTGTTCATAACTCCCTCCACCTTGACTAAAGCCCCAGTTCCAGCTGAAGAAAAGCAACCCCAAAGCATGATACTGCCACCACCATGCTTCACCGTGTGGATGGTGTTCTTCTGGTGATGAGAAGTGTTGTTTTTGTGCCAAACGTACCTTTTGGAATTGTGGACAAAAAGTTCAATCTTGGCCTCATCAGACCATAATACATTTTCCCACATGCTTTTGGGAGACGTGATGTATTGTTTTGCAAATTTTAGCTGGGCCTGGATGTTTTTCTTTGTAAGAAAAGGCTTCTGTCTTGCAACCCTGCTCCATAGCCCAGACATATGGAGAATACTGGAGATTGTTGTCACATGTAGTACACAACCAGTACTTGCCAGAAATTCTTGCAACTTCTTCAGTGTTGCTGTAGGTCTCTTGGCAGCCTCCCTGACCAGCTTTTATGTTGTCTTTTCATCAATTGTGGAGGGACGTCCAGTTTTTTGCATTGTCACTGTTGTCCCATATTTCCTCTACTTTTTGATGACTGTCTTCACTGTGTTC